>NW_006408617.1:8107543-8115149 GCF_000296735.1 Chrysochloris asiatica
ATCAACACTCATGGAAGCAGCAGTCAAGAAATCAAATGATATATAGCATTAGGCAAATCTGCTGCACAAGACCTTTTTAAAAAGTGTTGAAGAGCAAAGGTGTCAGTTTGAGGACTAAGGTGCACCTGACCCAAGCCATGATATTTTCAATAACCTCATATGCATGTGAAAGTTGGACAGTGAATAAGGAAAATTTTAGAAGAATTGATTCATTTGAGTTATGGTGTTGGTGGAAAGTATTGAAAGTGTCATGGACTGCCAAAAGAACAAACAGATCTGTGTTGGAAGAAGTGCAGGCAGAGTGCTCCTTGGAGGCCAGTATGGTCACAGTTTGTCTCTCATACTTCAAACATATTGTCAGGAGGGACCAGTCACTGGAGAAGGATATTATGTTTGGTAAGGTGGAGGGTCAGAGAAAAAGAGGAAGACCCTCAGCGAGAGGATTGGCAAAGTGGCAGCATCAATGGGCTCAAGTGTAGCAACAATTCTGAGGTTGGCCCAGGACCAGGCAGTGTTTTATTCTTTTGTACATAGGGTTGCTATGAGTAGGTACTGACTCGATGACACCTAACAGCAATAAACAATCTCAGTCAATAATTTTTTGGGGATTGAAGACATTGTTTTACTTTTTTTGCTCTGAATGTTATTCCTCTTTCCTATACTGTATCAGCTTGCAACCTTGTCTTAGTTCACCCCTAATTTTTTTTTTTTTTTGCTTATGCCATAAATTTCTAAATAAACCTATTTCTTTGCAGAAAAGCTGTGTAATTGTAATTACAGAAGTAAAGTATGATGTCTACAGCGTCCATTTATTTTTTGCTGCTTACAACTCTCATTCCTACTGTGTCTTTTCATCTTCTGGTAAGCAGCAGAAATTATCTTTTAAACTACAACATGGAATTGTTTAAAGAGGAATCCCAAAGTATTTATATATATGCATTTCCTCAACAAAAAGTAAAATAAGTAAAGGATTTCATGAAGCAATGACATTAGTGGAACAGAACTATTGAAGGACTGCTGAAATATAAAAATCAATAGGAATTCCAGAGAGATTTAATTGAAAGAACCAGGAGGAAAGAAAATAATTGAAAATAGATCTTTCCAAGTTGAAAGAGGACAGGAATATTATGATTAGCAGGATCCACAGTATTCCAATAAATTAAATAGCATCACATGTAAACACATGTAGAGATTGTAGACCACTAGTATAAAGTCCTCTGGTAGCGTAGTGGTTACGAATCGGGCTGCGAACCTTAAGGTCAACGGTTCGAAACTACCAGTCGCTCCGCAGGAGAAAGATGAGGCTTTCTACTCCCATAAGGATTTACACCTTTGGAAACCCTGTACAGGGTCGCTATGGGTTGGAACCGACTTGAAGGCACTTAACAACAAGAAGTATAAAGTCCCAGAGGTGGGGAAAATGCAGGCATTCAAAAAAGTAAAGTATGTAAGATTTATTATTAGCACCTCTGGGTATTAGAAAACAGCAAAGCAAAAACTCTTCCCTGAGACTTTATGCCCACAGAATTGCATACAGAATCGTTGTTGCTGTTGTTAAGTGCCATCAAGTCCATTGTATCTCAAGGAGAGCCTATGTGCACCAGAACGACAGATGGCCCTGTCCTGTGCCATCCTTACGATTGCTATGATGCTTGTGCCCATTGTTGTTGCCACTGTTCAAATCCATTCCACTGAGTGTCTCCATCTTTTTCTCTTTCCCTCCTCTTTATCAAACATGATGTTCTTCTCCAGGGACTTGTCCCTTATAATAATATGGCCAAAGTATGAACATTGTGGTTGTACTGCATCCAACAAAGATTTGTTCTCCTGGCATTCCATAGTAGTTTTAATATTCTCCTCCAACACCATAACTCAAATGCACCAATTCTTCACCACTCTACCCTATTCATTGTCCAACTTGGACATGCACATAAGGCTACTGAATCACTATGACCTGCATTAGACGTACTTTAGTCGTCAAACTGACATCTTTGTTCTTGACCACTTTAAATAGATCTTATTCAGCAGATTTGCCTGTCATATGTCCTTTAATTTCTTCACTGCTGCTTCCATGAGTGTTGATGGTGGACCTGGGCAAAGTGAAATCATTGACAATTTCAATCTTTTCTCCATTTATCATGATGTTATTTATTGGTCCAGTCGTGAGAAATTTTGTTTCTTTACCTTCAGGTGCAACCCATATGGAAAGCTGTGGTCTTTAATCTTCATCAGTAAGTGTTTTAAGACCTCTTCAATTTCAGCAAGCAAGGTTGTATCATCTGCTATCACAGGTTGTCATTGAGCCTTCCTCCAATCCTAATGCCATGTTTCTCTTCATATAATCCAGATTCTCAGATTATTTGCTCAGCATACAGATTAAATAAGAATGGTGAAAGAATACAACCCTGGCAAAAAAAAATTCTGATTTTAAACATTTCACTGTCCCTTTGTTTTGTTCTAATGACTTTCTGTTGGTCTATGAGCACAGTTAGGTGTTCTGGAATACTCATTCTCCACTGCGTTATCTACAGCTTGTCATGATCCACACTGTCAAAAGCCTTTGTGTAGTCATTAAAGCACAGGTAAACATATTTCTACTGTTCTCCACTTTTAGTCAAGATCCATCTAATGTCAGCAATGATATCCCTAATTCCATGTCCTTATATGAATACAACTTGAATGTGTGGCGTTCACTGTCAAATTACAGACATTTAAAAAGTATTTTTAGCAAAATTTTACTTGCCTCTGATATTAATGCTATTGTCTGGTGATGTACATATTTTTTGGGTCGTCTTTCTTTGGAATGGGATAAATATTAATCTTTTCCAATCATTTGACCAGGTAGCTGCATTCCAAATTTCTTGGAATAGACAAGTGAGTGCTTCCAATGCTGCATCAGTTTGTTGAAAGATTTTGGTTTGTATGCCATCAATTCCTGGAGCCTTGTTCTTTGCCAATGCCTTTAGTGCACTTGGGCTTCTTCCTTCTATACTATTCAGTCTTAATTATATGCTACCTCTTGCAATGGTTGCACATTGACCATTTCTTTTTGGTACAGTGACTCTTTTGTGTATCTTCTTTTGTCACTTTCTGCATCTTTCAATATTTTGCCCTTCAGTAGAGCAACTTGAGGCTTGATTTTTTTCTGTAGTTTTTTCAACTTTAGAAATACTGAGCACTAGGGATAAGATTCTTAAGATTCAATAGTGAGTTAGTGTTATCATGACTAACTGCAATTGTCACAACTGTAAAGGTAAAAGTTTTTGTAACATAAAGAGGGGAATAGTTGATCTTACTGGCCAGGAGCAGAGGACCCTAGGACCATCAAGGGAGAAGAGCATGAGCAGAATGGTGGACCCTATCCAAAGAAGCAACAACATCAGAGATGGAGACATGGAGAGAGAGAGCAGCTAAGGACTCTAGACTCATGGAAAGAGAAAGGCTTTGTGCTGGCAGCCAGGAGGCAGGCTTGCAGACTGTGCTCTTGAGTTGTTTAAATGATTATGTATTTCTGAGTGTTTTTGTGTACACCCTCCAAAAAAAACAAAAAACAGAGGGAATAGAAACAAATACTGTTGAATTATGATGCATGGAGGGGATTTTAATCATTGCAACGAAAAGATGGTGTAAAGCTGAGGTTCTCCCATGTAAACTATCACTCAATTCACAATAAAAACTTTAAAAAAGAAAGAAAGAAATGCTGAGCTTGTCCTTCCTTTGTGTTTTCGAACTCCAGGTCTTCGCACATTTCATTATAATATTTGACTTTGTCTTCTAGAGATGCCCTTTGAAATCTTCTGTTCAGTCTTTTGCCTCCACATTTCTTAAATTTGCTTTAACATCTCTACTCTGGATAGCAAGTTTCAGAATCTCTTCTGACATTCATTTTGATCTTTTCTTTCTTTCTTGTCTTCTTAATGACCTTTTGCTTTCTTGCTGTATGAGGTTCTTGATATCGTTCCACAACATTTCTGGTCTTCGGTAGTTAGCATAAAATACATCAAATCTCTTTTTGAGATGATATTAAATTCAGGTGAGATATGTTCAAGGTCATATTTTTGCTACCATGGACTTGTTCTAATTTTCTCCAACTTCACCTTGAACTTGAGCAATTGATGGTCTGTTCCAGTCTGTCATTGGCCTTGTTTTGGCTGCTGATATAGAGCTTTTCCACCATCTTTTTCAACAGCTGTAATCAGTTTGATTTCTGTGTATGCAATCTGGTGAAGTCCATGTGTATAACTGTCTTTTATGTAGTTTACAAATGATATTTGTAATGAAGAAGTCATTGGTCTCACAAAATTCTATCATGGGATCTCCAGTATCATTTCTATAAACAACGCTACATTTGCCAACTAGTGATCCTTCCTCTTTGTTTCCAACCTTTGCATTCCAATCAGCAGTACTTATCAATACACCTTGTAGGCATGTTTGATCAATTTCAGACTGAAGAAGTTGATAGAATTCTTCAATTTCATCATCATTGTTTTTAGTAGTTGCTGTATAAATTTGAATAACTGTGGTAGTAACTGGTCTTCCTTATAGGCGTATGGATAAAATTCTATCACAGACAAACTCATAGCTTGAAATGTTCTTTTTCTTTTTGATGAATGTGACACCATTCTTTCTCAAGTTGTCATTCCCAGAATAGTAAATCATGTGATTGTCATATTCAAAATGGCCAATATTACTCCATTTTAGCTTACTAATGGTTAGGATATCGATGTTTATACATTCCATTTCATTGTGACAACTTTCAATTTTTCTAGACTCATACTTTATACATTCCATGTTCCAGTTATTAATAAATGTTTGCAACTATTTCTACTCATTTGAAGTTGTGTCCCACCAGTCAATAAAGGTCCTAAAGGCTACCCCATCTGTGTCATCATGGTCTACTGTACTTTGAGGAGACAGCTCTTCCCCAGTCATATTTTGAGGGTCTTGCAACCTGAGGATCTCATCTTCTGGCACTATAACAGACAATACTCTGGTACTATTTATCATGATTCAGTATTCTAGTGTTATCTGACAGTGCTTCTCTGCTATTCAAAAGGTTTTCCATGACTGAATTATCAGAAGTAGTCCACTTCCGTTTCTTCTGAGTCTGTCCCAGTTTGGAAGCTTAGATGAAATCTATTCACCATGGGTGACTCTGACGGCATTTAAAATACTGGTGGCATAGCTTCCAGCATCACAGCAACATTTAAACTATTTAGTATGACAAACTGACAGACAAGGGGTAGACACAAAAAACTGCAATGCCAGAAATCTTTAGAAACCCCCAAATGAGACATTAATTTAAAGCTGGTACAGATTTGTAACTAGTAGAAGCAAATTCAAATCTCCTTTGCCCTTCACAGGATTTCCATAATGAAGGACCATGGATCATAAAATCAATTCCCCAAATTTAAAATCACACAAGAAAATAATTACCAATGAATGAGAGGCAGTAAAGATTATAAATACAGATTTAGTCAACAATTATTTCATATAATTACCAATAATAGGATTTTTTTTTTTAATGTATGTCATCGAGTCAGTTCTGACTAATAGTGACCCTGTGTAGGGTATCCAAGGAGCAGGTGGGCATTTTGAACAGCTGATCTTATGGTTCAGAGTCTAGTACTGATCGTACAGTGCCACACCAGAAGTCCATCTTAATACAGTAAGACAATATATGAAAATATGGTTGAAAATTCCAAATAATTTTTTCCAATATACAAAAACATGTCCTACCCTAATGAGAGGGCTCCTGGTGTGGTTCTGTAGGAGAAGCACTGTGCTGAAAATCACAAGGTCGGCAGTTCAAACACACCAGCTGCTACTCAGAAACCCTATACAGGGTCACGACGAGTCAGAACCGACTCAACGGCACTTAACAACAACAGTACCCTAATGAGAAGGAGCACTGGTGGCATAGTGGATTACAAGCTGGGATGATAATTGAAAGATTAGTAGTTCAAATCTACCAGACACTCTGCAGAAGAGAGATGAGGCTTTCTGCGCCAGTAAAGATTTACAGCCTCTGAAACCCTATATTGTGTCACTATGATCCAGAACTGACACCACAGCAAATAACCATCACCTACCACCACCCTAATGAAACTAGAGTCTTAGTTATGCTTTATGATAAGCACTGGACTTCTAATCACAAGATTTGTGGTTCAAACCCAACAATCACTCCAAAGAAACTCAGTATAGGATCGGTTATGAGTCGGATCCGACTTCATGGCACTTAACAACAATAACAAAAACAAATGAGACTTAGGAATTCTGATGTGGTGCTGTAAGATAAGCACTGGGATGCTAACCACAAGGTCGGTAGTTCAAACCCACTAACTGCTCCATGGAAACCCTATATAGGGTTGCTGTAAGTAGGAACTAGTTCAACAACACTTAACAACAACAATGAGGTTAAAACAATGAGAGCATTTTTGAACTGGAACTCTAGTAGAAATATTTTTTACTTCCCTTGTATCTGTCACACAACTTTTGCCAATTCAACTTTTTCACAGGTGTACAACTTACTGACATCAATTACAATCAATATGCAGTGGAACCCTACCCTTCATCCGTATGGTATATTCATTACTGTTAGTCCTCCTTCCCTCTCCTTCTCCTACCCCTGGTAACAATTTAAAAACTTTGTTCTTGAAAAAAGAAAGCAAATTATGATCATTTAGACAGGATAAAGTTGCCTTTTCATTTGTTTTTTAATTCTGTCTTTCTGGTGCCACAGTGGATTACGCATTGAGCTGCTAACATAAAAGTCAGCCATTCAAGCCTACCAGATGCTCTGCAGGAGGAAGATTTGGCAGTCTGGTGCCATAAAGATTACAGCCTTGGTAACCCTTAGCAGCAATTCTACTTGCCCAATAGGGTTGATATGAGTCATAATCAACTCTAAGGCAAAGGGTTTATTATAGTTATATCAAATTGATGGATTTTTAAAGTTATTCACAATTTGTAATGTATTAATGAAATACATTTTTTAGGAAAAGATAATATAAAATCATATAACTTGAATTAAATCTGTTTTTTTGACACAATACAGCTTACGATAGATTTTGTAATTTTAAAACAGTGAATTCTATGAGATTGCAAAGAGGTAATTTCAATGTTTAGTCATTTATCACTAAACAATATGAATTGGGTCCCAATGGTTATAAAGCTTTGCATAAATTGTTTACATTTCAACTGTCTTGTAATAAACAATTCAAACATCTCATTAAATGCTACCCAATGGACTGAATTTATTTTGAGTCCAGAGCATAGAAATAAGAGAAAAGTAATTCTGGGTTAGAAAAAGGTTACAAATAAAGACAAATATTGATAAAAGCAGATACTCTAAAGACCATGAACATCTACATTAAAAAATAGAAAGATAGATAGATAGATAGATAGATAGATAGATAGATAGATGTTGTTGTCAGGTGCCATCGAGTCGGAACCAACTCATAGCAACCCCGTGTACAGCAGAACGAAACAATGTCAGATCCTGGGCCAACCTCACTATCGCTTCCACACTTGACACCATCAATTATGCCACCTGGCCAATCCATCTCGTTGGGGGTCTTCCTCTTTTTCTCTGACCCTCCACCTT
>NW_006408617.1:8115909-8119767 GCF_000296735.1 Chrysochloris asiatica
ACAACTGCTTCTTGGTTAGGTACAGATTTCTCAGAAGTACAATTAAGTGTTCTGGAATACTCATACTTCTCAATGTTGTCCATAGCTTGCCATGATCCACACAATTGAAAGCCTTTGCTAGATAGATAGATAGACAGATAGATAGGTAAACACCAATTATGTGTTAAATATCTTTTTAGACATTGGCAATGCAAGAATGCATAAAACATCCTACCTGAATTCCTTAGGCTCCTGGTCTGATTTTTCAATGTGTCATCTTTGCATGATTACTGAAATGCAGATGTTTGCAACTAATCCCATTGAATGGAATTCTCTGAATATCAGTTCATTTTAATAAACACCTCAAATGATTTTTTAGTTCTTTAGCCTAGCCTGACTGACTATATGTTCACTTAGATTTTTATTTATTAAGGGAAATTCTACGTAATTCTAGCAGTGATTCTATGTTTGGAGAGCAGTTCAGTCAGGCTGGATTGTGATCAAAGTATTGGAATTTCAGTGGTGGTTATCAACATGTACATGACTAATAGTATACAACAAAAGAGCACAAACAAAAAGTTCTTAAAGAATTCAGAATAGAGAAAAATCACATTTGACAGAAATAGGGGAAATGACAGAGTCAGTAGGCCTCAGGTGTACTCATCTGAGTCATTCCAGGAAATAATATGTTGGAATTGATTAGTTGTATCCCTGTTGTGACTTCTCATTTGAGTTCTCTCATTTAGCAATGGTTTAGCATCTACTCTATACAACATCCTGAAGACACAAACATGAGTAAGACTATAGGGAAAACAGACTAGTCAACCTAAGATGACAATCTAAGCAAAATATAAAGAATTCCTTGGTTAGTCAATAAAAATGGATGACACTTTACAGCTAAAATTTCAAAGAGAATGAATCAGACTATTTTTGTTTCCCCTATTCCAAATTTTATCACACCCTTTTATAGACTTCATTTCCTTCCTGCTTTTAAATATACATATAATCTAAAAATGTCCATCTTAAACCATTCTTATAAATTTTCCCAGTTCCCAAATCAAGCAAATTAAATGTTTCTTAGAAATAGTTTGTATGATGTGCTATTTCCAACAAGAACAAAAAGAAAATTGCACTAACTACAGTAAAAACTCGGAAACGATGATTCTCAATAGACATGCAAACCAGTTTATGACTTCCTTGAAAGAAATGATAGACTCATGAGACAGCCCAGCATTCTTGGTTATGCACTGCTGATCTGTTCCACTTAGCTTTCAGAAATATTGATTTATTCATTCATTCATATATCTACCTATCACACATGATAGATCCATAAAGTGGCATAGCCCTGTAGAATAAGCACTGGACTGCTAACCACAAGTTCAGCATTCAAACCCACCATCTGCTTCTCAAAAACCCTATAAAGGATTGCTATGAGTCAAAACCGAATCAAAGGCACCTAACAATAACAACATGCATGAAGAAAGCAAAGGTCACTAAAAGACAGGAAAGAAAGAAAAGATCAAAATGGATATCAGAACAGACTCTGAAACTCATTCTTTAATGTAGAGTAGCTAAGGGGAAAGGAAGAAATGATGAACACAACATTTCAAAGGACAGCTTGGGAAGAGAAAGTCAACTATTATAATGAAATTTGTAAAGAACTGAAGTCAGAAACCAAAAGGGAAGAATGTGCCCAGAATTTTTCAAGATGAAAGAACCTAACAGTTACAATAACAACAACATTGGTCTTGATCCATCTGTGTGTTATTCTCAAAACAAGTATGCACTTCAAGTGTGCTGTTGACTCAAATTCATTATTCTCATTGGGATAGCATTTGATTCTAGTATGTTCATTTGTTTTCCCTAGGTCTCAAAGCCAATATTTATGTAGTGGATAGATGTCCTTCATTCATGTGAAGTAGAGGAGCAAAACGTACATATATGTTATACTGTATAAATATACATGTATGATATTTGGAGGTTATCCTTAGTTTCCTTTTTTTTTTCTGGAAATACTATATATAAAAGCACAGAGACACCCCTCTGAAAACTCCAGTAAAAACTTGTAGGTTTTCATTACTTTTAGAAAAAGTGAGGGAATCCAGAATTGCCTTACTCCCCCATTTCTATAATCAAAGCAGCTGGTGAGGTGCTATTAATTTCATTCATTTAGAAAAGAAAACAATAAAGTGATTGATAAGGATGTTGGGGTTTATTATGAAAAATGTTGCAATAGATGAATGGAAAAACAGTATCTGAGTACTCAAATCCATGTGCTGTTATAGGAAGAAAAAAATTGCACAGCTATATCTTGGTCATAATAGCACTCTTTAGCCTGATGTGTCTGGGCTTTTTGATGAAAATATTGTAGAAGAGGTTATGAAGACTGGGAAAAAAATACCCCTGAGAGCTATTTCCCTTCAGTAATGAAAACACATTAGATATGAAGTTATCCATACACGTACAGAACACTCCAAAGCAGTGATCTAGTGATACTGTGGAGTCTTGGATGGTGCTGTAGGATCAACACTGGACTGCTAACAGTAAGGTTTATGGTTCAAACCCACCAGCCACTCCTCTGTACAGAATAGCCATGAGTGAGAACAGACTTGATGGCACTTAACAACAACAACAGTCATGCTGTAACACAAACCTTATAATCAGAACACCATAAGTCATACTTAAAGATAAAAGAATAATTGTTTTTGTTGTTGTTGTTAGGTGCCATCGAGTCAATACCAATTCATAGCGACCCTATGCACAACAGAATGAAACACTGCTTGGTCCTGGGCCAACCTCACAATTGTTGCCAGGCTTTAGCCCATTGATACTCCCATTTTACCAATCCATCTTGCTGGGGGTCTTCCTCTTTTTCTCTGTCCCTCCACCTTGCCAAACATGATATCCTCCTCCAGTGTCCCTCCTGACAATATAATATATCCAAAGTATGAGAGACAAAATTTGGCCATCCTTGCCTCCAAGCAGCACTCTGGTTGCACTTCTTCCAACACAGATCTGTTGGTTCTTTTGGCAGCCCATGGCACTTTCAACATTCTCCTCCAACACCTCCAACACAGTAACTCAAAAGCACCAATTCTTCTACGGTCTTCCTTATTCACTGTCCAGCTTTCACATGCATATGAGGTTATTGAAAATACCATAATTACTGTCAATTATATGCCTAGTCACAGATTAAAAAGAAAATATATCCTCACAAAATGAACCTACAAACAAATAAAAAGCACAATAAAATTATAATCTCTGAGGCTGTGTGGTATTCTCCATATATTCCTTTGTTTGTGATTTAGTGATACAATTGTATTGAAGCATGATTCTAAAATATTGGCAGATGTAGTTAAAGGACACCAAGTATATTTTTATGCTCAGATTTATTCCAAACAAAATGTTTTTAAACATCTCTGCAATCACTGTATGACTGTAGACAAATTCTTTCAGTAATTCATTTGTTTTAGTTTCCTTAGGGTGACTTCAAAAAAAAAATTTTTTTTATTAAAAAAAAAAAAGAATGATTAACATAATTGAAGCTATACAAAAAGTTTACGAGGATATTGTTCCATATAGAACTACAATTTTTAGGTAGTCAAGCATTTTAAGGAATGTTAGGAATAACTCAAATATGATCCAAGAGAAAGAAGACCTTCACTGCTACAAATGACAAAACTGTGGTTAAAGTAAAAACAAACAAACAAACAAAAAATGATGGAAGAATTATCATTGATGTGTTGTGTTGTTGTTAGGTGCCATCGAGTCAGTACTGACCCATAACGACCTTATGCACAGCAGAATGAAACACTGCCCGATCCTGGGCCAACCTCACTACTGTTGCCACACTTGATTCCGTCAATGCTGCCACTTGGC
>NW_006408617.1:8120341-8121490 GCF_000296735.1 Chrysochloris asiatica
CTGTGCTCTTTGATCTTCATCAGTAAATGTTTTAAGTCCTCTTCACTTTCAGCAAGCAAGGTTGTATCATCTGCATATCGCACGTTTTTCTTCAGAGAATCCAGCTTCTAGGATTATTTGCTCTGCATACAGGTAGAATAAGTATGGTGAAAGAATACAACCTTGTCACACACCTTTTTTAATATTAAACCATTCAGTGTTCTCATGTTCTGCTCGAACAACTGCTTCTTGGTCCAAGCACAGATTCCTCGTGAGCACAATTAAGTGTTCTGGAATACTCATACTTCACAATGTTGTCCATAGCTTGCCAGGAGCCACACAATCGAAAGCCTTTGTGTAGTCAGTAAAGCACAGGTAAACATCTTTCTGATATTCTCTGCTTTCAGCCAAGATCCATCAGACATCAAAATGATATCCCTCATTCCACAGCCTCTTCGGAATCCGGCTTGACCCTCTGAAAGTTCTCTGTCAATGTATGCTTGTAGCCGTTTCTGTATTACCTTTAGTAAAACTTTACTTGCATGGAATAGCAAAGAGATTGTCTGATGATTTCCGCATTCCGTTGGGTCTTGGATTGGGCACAAATACGGATCTCTTCCAATCACTCTGCCAGGTAGTTGTCTTCCAAATTTCTTGGCAGAGATGAGTGAGTGCCTCCTTTCAATAATGAAAGATTTCAATTTTTATTCCATCAATTCCAGGTGCTTTGATCTTTGCCAATTCCTTCAATGCACCTTGGACTTCCTCATTCAGTATCATTGGCTCTGGATCATATGCTACCTCTTGAAACAGTTGAAAATGAACCATTTCCTTTTGTTACCGTGACTCTGTGTATTCCTTCCATGTTCTCTTGATGCTTTCTGCATCGTTCACTAATTTGCCCAGTAAATCTTTAAATAATGAAAGTCGAGGCTTGAATTTTTCCTTCAGTTCCCCAGCTTGAGAAATGATTCCAGACCTTTGCACATTTTGTTGTAATATTTGCCTTTATCTTCTCAAGCTGATCTTTGAAATTTTCTGTTCAGCTCTTGGACATCCTCATTTCTTTCATTTGCTTTAGCATCTCTATGCTGGAGAGCAAGTTTCTGTGTCTGTTCTGACATCCATTTTGACCTTTTCCTTCTTTCTTGTCTTCTCAATGATTTTTTT
>NW_006408617.1:8121880-8156676 GCF_000296735.1 Chrysochloris asiatica
TATCACCAAGGCTATATTTTCCAACCACTGATCCTTCCTCTTTGCTCCCAACATTTGCATTCCAATCACCAGTAATGATCAATACATCCTGAGTGCATGTCTGATTAATTTCACCAGCTTTAGTGGTTGGTGCATAAATTTGAATAATAGTGGTATTAGCTGGATAGCTACTGAAATTCGAATCTCACATGTTCAAGTATTTTCATTTTTAAGTGAGCACCTTGACCTCAGCAAGTTGTCAACTGATGTGTTACCAAAAGTGTTGCCTGAAGATGCTAACTTACAGAGCTTGTCTTTCCATCAGTCTGTCAAGCAAGATCAAAGTTAATGAAAATTATTTTATGGAATGAATCATAACCAGGCACAAGTCTTAGACTTACTAATACAATCCAGAAAGCAGGGTCCAAGGAAAACTATGGTTTCTGAAGAGAGCTGCATAGTCAGTTAAATTCAAAGCATGCAGGTCAACTCAGAAGGTTCTGGCTGCTGTGTTTTTTTTGTTGTTGTTGTTGTTTTTTTTTTTTTTATTCTCAAGGGGAAATCATGGTAGATTTTCTAGAAAAATACAGGATGATCGTGGTGGGCTATTATAAGAAGTTTTCACATAGTTAAAAACTGTTTTGGTGATAAAAAGCCAGGAAAGATGCACTGAGGATATGTTTTCAATCAGGAAAATGCATTTGCTCATTCTTTGAGTGCAGTAATATTTTGTATAACTCTTTCTTTATAAATTATAAGTTATGAATACTAAAAATTTCTTCTCTTCCCTCAACTTAAAAGTGTTTCCTCTTATTCCTAGTTTGTTGGGAGTTTGTAATCATGAATGGAGATTAGACTTTGCTAGGTAATTTTTCTTTTGCTATTGGAATTATTAAATGATATTTTACCTTTTAATCTATAAATACAGTGAATGACATTGATGGATATTTGTAGGTTAAAGCCACCTTGCATTCCTGGAATAATCCCACTTGATTGTGATATATTATCCTTTAATACTTTACTGTTCTTGAGTTTTGAATATTTAATCTATTCAGGGTTGCTATGGGTTGGCATCAACTCAACGGCACTTAACAACAACAATAACAACAATTATTTTATACTCAGCAGGGGTATTGACCAATAATTTCCATAACATTTTAGTATTCCTGTCTGGTATTGATGTAAGGGTGTTCAGGCTTTATAAAATGAGTTGGGAAATCATTTCTTAATTTTTATGAAAGGATTAGTATGATAGTGGTACAATTTCTTGCTTGAATGTTTGATGGAATTTACCAGTGAAGTAATTTCTACCTAAATTTTTCTTTAGGAGAAAATTTAAATTATGAATTTAATTTCTTTAATGGATCTACATATACTCTGATTTTCTGCTTCTTGCTGTGCCTGTTTTGACTAATGTATTATTTTACCTTGTCTTTATTATTTATGTTGTCCTATGTATTGGAAAAATTTTGTTCATATTATCCTTTTAATGTCTTTAGGATGTGTACCAATGTCCACTCTTTTAGGCCTACAACTTGTAATTTGTATTTTTTCTTTTATTTTCATCAATTTTGATGGATGTTTAGAATTTTACTATCTTTGAATATAACGTCGTTTGACTTTGTTTTTGTTTCCATTTTCTATTTTTGTTTTATTTTTTTCTAGGATTAGTTTTGTATTTTCTTTCTTTGAATTACTTTGTTTGGTCTGTTCATATTTTTATAGCTCTTTAACATTAAATCTAGAGCCTTTATTTTTATTTTTATTTTTTTCAGTAAATAGATTTAATGCTATAAGTATCAGTTCTCTCATCCTGTCCCAAATAATTCTTGTTGTCTGTGAGAATGATTATTTCTCAGGTGTGTAGGAAAAAAATTGATGGGTTAATGGGTTGTTGTTCATTCTCCTAGTGTCTAGGACTTGAAGAGATTTAATTCTATCACTTCAGCCCAAACTTCACTTTAAAAAAGATTAATAGCTTAACTATTTCCATTTCACCTACATCTGTGGTGGAATCCTCCTTTTACTCAGCTGCAAAGGAGGAAAGAAGGACTGATCCCAATTCTCCAAGGAGGTGCTAGTTACTTTCTATTTTAGAACATTAGGTTTCTTTGTGAATTCTGTACTTGTATAAACACTGCTCTATGTGTGTACATAATTTAACTTGTTGTTATTCTAAGGGTGTGGTTTCTTGCAATTTCCCTGCATCCTCGGGGGATTATGAAGTTTTGTTGAAATTTGAATGTATTTTCTTATACCATTAGATATTCTTCAATGACATGTTTTTAAAATATTACTCTTCAGCAATCCCCTTATACATAAATATTAATTCCTTAACAAATCTCCAATTTGTAGGCATTTAGATTGTTTCATTTATGCCCTTATAAAAATTCTCACTTTGTAGTCCAGAAATCAGTAAAACATTCACATATTGCTTTTCCTCTCCCCTCAGTCCTGGTGTGTTCTAGCAGGATAATGCAATGAACCACATGGTCAGTTTGAACCACAAGGTCGGCAGTTCAAACTCACCAGCTATTTCTAGGAAATCCTTTACAGGTTCGCTATAAGTCCAACTGACTCGATGACACTTAACAAGGACAACAACAATAATTAATATGTTGGAGTCCTGGTGTGGCACTATATGATAAGGCACTGGATGGTAAAGTCAGTTTGAACTGCAAGGTCCTCAGTTCAA
This sequence comes from Chrysochloris asiatica, assembly GCF_000296735.1. Classification (NCBI taxonomy): domain Eukaryota; kingdom Metazoa; phylum Chordata; class Mammalia; order Afrosoricida; family Chrysochloridae; genus Chrysochloris; species Chrysochloris asiatica. The sequence continues at coordinate 8,124,555 of NW_006408617.1, forward strand.
ACCCAGAAACCACTCTTGAAAATCTCTATACAGGGATGCTATGAGTCAGAACTGACTCCACAGCACTTAATAATTAATCTGCTAATATAAATTAAAATCATGAGAAAGCACACCAATCTATCAGATTTTCAAAAATTAAATGTTTGACAGTATATCCGTATGCCACTGGTAAAAGGCTAGATTGATAATAACTAATTTTGCCCTATGGAAGGAAATTTGTCAACATCTAATATATTTATTAAAGGCACTTTCCCTTTAATATGCCAATAGCACTTGAGGATGAGATTATTTACTGTGTCATTATTCATTAAAATGAATTTCTGGAAACAACCGTAAACGACAACAAATAGTACACTAACTTGTGTTGTTATTGAGTGCCATCGAGTTGGTTTTGACTCAAAACAATTCTGTATAGGGTTTGAACTGCTGGCCTTCAAGTTAGCTGTCCACTGCTCATCCTACAGCACCACGCCAGGACTCTTTTTATCTAGATTTATATTTACAGATCTGTTGTTGTTGTTAAGTGCCATCGAGTCAGTTTAAACTCCTAGCAACCCTGTATAGGACCTCCAAGGTGCTTCTGGTGAGCTTGAACCACTTACCTTGAGGTTCAAGCCGACCTTGCAGTGCAGCGCATTAACCCACAGACTTTGGGATAGAAATATATTTATTTCAGAACTATATTTATGGATAGAAATGGATAAAGAATAAAACAACAGTGGAGCATTACATATACAGTTCTGACATATCCAGAGAATATTTGTGGGACAGAACATGAAAAATATAACAGCACTTGCCCTTTAGAATAAGACCCCGATAGCTAAAATAAAAGAAAGGCTTTATTTTATGCATACTCTTGTGTTTTGTGAAATGTTTACTATGTGTGCACACAACTTTAAAAAGTACATATCTCTAATTTTGATAGCAATTTATCCCATTTAGATTTAAACATTTAGTTACCTTGAGACTATTTTGATGTGGAGTATCAGGTGAGCCTTTGATTTTTTTTTTCCCCTAATTAAATTTCTGATTATCAAACACTATTTCTTGGGAAACTTATACCATTTTATTTCTTTCAGTAGCACTTCTGTTTGATGGAGGACAGTTATTTTTGCTTTGATAAGAGCAATTTGATTTTTCTGCTAGTTTCACATATTAATTAATGTAACTTTGCAAATTATAATGTTTGTTGGGGCTAGTACACACTATTGGCTCATAGAATGTTTTACCTTACTCTTTATATAAAAAAAAAATATTCTTCAGGTACTTAAAAATTTATCACCACCTTGTCTTGGTTTCTTTGACCACTGAAATTAAATGGTAATTTGCTCTTCACACCACTGATCTTTTTCTTAAACGTTTATCCCGTTACTGTTTACTGTGTCAATGTTTTGTTTATTATGTAAACATGAGTCTAGCACAGCACTTGTCTCATAAGATGCTCAATAAATCTTTGGTGACTTACTCTGTGAATGAATGGTTGAGTGAGTGAACAATTTCAGTAAACTAAAAAAAGAAAAAAATCATTTGGGATCTACCTCCTTGCTTTTCTCCACACAGCATTTCATTTCACATAATTTATTTTAATCTGAGATTAAAAGCCAAAATTATTACATTTTTTAAAAGTAGTTATTCAGTAGGATAAGTACTGGAATGCTAATCGAAAGGTGGACAGTCCAAACCCACCAACAGATCCACAGGTTCACTTTGAGTCAAAATTTACTTGAGGGCAACTTAACAACAATAGTTAGTCTTTCGAGCAAATAAAATTTCCATTATTCAGATGTTGACTTGGAATCATCTTTTGTTGGTTTGCAATTATTGATTAGTTGCTTGCTTTCCCTGTGAAAATATATTTTCCATTTCTTTATTGGAGAATGTTTTTGATACATTGCAAATTCTGCTCTATCTCTTTATACATTAAGAGACATTTGCAAAGAGGTAGAATTGCACATTCAAATCTTTGTCCCTCATAAAACAAAAGAAGTATTAAAAAAATAAAAATAAAAAACTTGAAAACCTTTTACAAGTATTCCACTTGAACATAGCACATAACTGCTTAGTTAAGAACTCTGAGGCCAACTTGTTTTTAAATATACTCACTATTTTTTACATTTAAAATTCAAAAATTAATAAGGGCACTTCCAGGTGTCTTGATACGCTTTTGGTTTTGTCATCTCAGATCTTTCTTCAGTTAAAATAAAACTTTTTTTTTTCTTTTCTTTCAAATTTAATTATTTATTTCCTAGCTATGTTTCTGTTTCTTCCTCTGAAACACTTAGAATTCTTTGCTCAATCTCTGCCCTTCATATCTATCATTATCTAGGCCACAGCTTTCATCTCTTTGATTCTGCCCCAGTACTACAGAAGAATTCCTCAAGTTTTTCCTCCACATCATAGATTGAATTTTAATTTCTTGAATGTGCTCTTTACGATTTCAAATGCTGTTGTAATTCTACCTTTGGGTTTTGCATCTCTGGGACCTTTTTTTAAATCTGGGAGTCAGAATCAACTCAGCAACCGTGATGAGAGTGGGTTTATTTTTGTTTTCACATTTTTACATTCCTTCTTTTCACCCTATTTTCTACTTAATAACACCCATTGCTCCAGTTTCACAAACACTTCTCCTCTTGCATCTTCTTGAGCACCTTAGAATATAACTTATAATTTATTTGTAGCTTTTCAGAGTAAACTGATTCTAGGAGTTATGTTATTAATTTATATCACCAATCCAGTACTCATCACTCATCAGTGCCTCTTTACAAGTCTTCTACTATATTTTTATTTCATTGAATTAAAATTAATTCAGGTCTGACATTTTCTTCGAAGATAAATCCAAACTAAACTAACAAACCAACGTATTGCCATTGAGCCTGTTCCATATTCATGGAGATCCGATGTATCTCAGAGCAGAACTAACTGCTCCATAGGATTTTCTTGGCTGTAATTTTTCAGGCCTATATTCCAAGGTGTCACTGGATGGGTTTGAGCTATCAAAATGTAGGCTGGTGGTCAGGTGCAAACCATTTGTGTCATCCAAGAACCAATTATTTTTTGTGATTTCTGAACCCTTGTATCCTATTTCCCCCATAATTTTTTTTCTCGCTTTCAGCTGTATCTAAATTGCTTATTTTGGCCCTTTATAAATCTGTTGAACTGAGATAGAAACTTCCACCCCAATATTTATAGTCCTAACTTGCATTATCAGATACCATGCTTCCTTTGTATGGAACAAAACCTGAAACGTGACGCAAAGTTCCACAAGATTATTCATTCTAAAACATTTCTTAAGAGATGTATATTCTGAGAGATGTGGTGTAAGCATAGGTGAATGATGAGGATAAGGGTAGGGTTGTAATGAACTAACATAGCAACTGTGGTTGTTGTACAAGATTTTTCACTTGGAAAGGCCACCTGGTTTTGGTCACAGCAACATGAGACTATGAAATGAGTGAATGAGTGAGTCAAAGTCTTGCATTATTTTAGGATGAAGACATTTGTTCTCTTCTATTTCAAAGGATGCTCTATGTAGTGTATCATCCAGAACTGATTCACTGTCATTGCTCTCAATGAAACTGCCATTAGAAATTCAGTAAAAATATCTCTCCTCCTCTTGCTTTTTTTTGTTTCTTCTTTTTCTTCTCTCGCTTTCATATACACATTCTCTTTCATTATTATTAATTCATATTATTTTATACATCTTTGACTATTTTAATTAGAAGTTGGTAAGAAGTTTATGAAGAATATCTGTTCTTCTCCCAGTTTTAAAGATAATGTCCCTAATTATAAATTAACTTTTTTCTGGATTACATTCTGTTACCTAAAGTTTATGCCTTCATTTCAAGCTTTTTTTTTTTTTTTTATAGGAACATGTCTAATTCAAAATGAATTGAAAGGATAGGGGTGATCAAAAGACTAAAATAACTTTTTTAATTCTTTTGAGTTTGGACCCACATCATATTAGAAATAACCCTGAGTCAAGAGGGTCCACATTTGGCTTATTAGTCAAATCCCTGTTTACCATGGACAGTTCCAGCTTATGCTGTTGTGCTGGCATAGTTATTAATAGAGCTCCCTTCACTCTCAAAAGTGCTGTGGTTTGGATGATAAAATTACATGGTCCCCTTACATAGCCCTATGAAATATGATTTAAATATGACTCATATATGTGTGACTTATCCATCCTTATTTTTCTTTAGTTAGTCATCCTTCATAATTCCTTAATATCATGAAATAATATCAATACAATTAGACTGGAGCACCTCAAAATTACAGTTAAGTTCAATAACAATTAAGTTTCTAATATCATATAAATGAATCATGCTACCTACAAAGTCCAAGGTATATTATTAGAACCTCTTCAGTGGAATCAAGAAGGCAAAGTATTATAGTGAAATATTCAAAGAACTGGAGTTAGAAAGCTAAAAAGGAAGAACACGTTAAGCATTCTTAAGCTGAAAGAAATGAAGATAAAAATCAAGCCTTAAGTTGCAATATTTTGCCTGTAGAAGGATTCTATAGGCAAAAATACTGAATGATGCATGAAGCAGCAAAAGAAGATGGAAGGTATACATAGACGTTGTACCATTTCAAGAGGTAATATATGATCAGGAACCAATGATAGCAATGAAAGAAGTCCAAGCTGCACTAAAGGCATTGGGCCCCAGAACTGATGGGATACTAATTGAAGTCTTTCAACAAACTGATGAAGCACTGAGGCATTTATGCTTCCAATGGTCAGAAATGTGCCCATTCTATTGAGTGGTGACCCAACGGAATCCAGAAATCATTGAACACTATCATTAATATCACATGCAAGTAACATTTTTTCTAAAGATAATTTAAAAACTGGGGTAACAGTACATCAACAGGAAACATCTAGAAATACAAGCGGAATTCAGAGGAGGGCATGGAACTAGGATATTATTGGTAGATGGATCATGTTTGAAAGCAGAGAATACCGGGAAAATGTTCATTTGTTCTTTATTGACTATGTAAAGGTTTTCAACTTTGTGGATTGTAACAAGCTGTGGATGTTGTAGTGGTTGTTTTTGCTGCTAGGTGCCTTTGAATTGGTTCCAACTCAAACCAACACTATACACAACAGAACACAACACTGCCCAGTCCTGTGACCTCCTCACAGTCATTGGTACACTTGAGCCTATTGCTACTGCCATTGTGCCAATCCATTTTGTTGGGTGTCTTCTTAGTTCCACTGGCCCTCTGCTTTACTAAGCATGATGTGTCCGTCTACAAAAACTGGTCCTACTTGGTAATACAACAGAAGTATGCGAGACAAAGTCTCTCTACCCTGGCTTCTAAGGAGCAGTCTGACTATACTTCTTCTAACACAGATTTGTTTGTTTTTCTATTTTAATATACTTCTCCAACACCATAATTAAAATGTATCAATTCTTCTTCAGTCTTCCTTATTCATTGTCTAACTTTTACAGGCGTATGAGATTACTGAAAATACCATGGTGAACCTTAGTCCTCAAATTGATACTTTTGCTCTTGAACACTCTAAAGAAGCCGTATGCAGCAGATTTGCTTAATGCAATATATCTTTTGATTTCTTGACTGCTGTTTCCATAAACGTTGATAGTGGAGCCAAGGAAAATGAAGTCTTTGACAACATAAATCTTTTCTCCATTTATCATAATATTATTTATTGGTCCAGTGGTGAGGTGTTTTTTTTTTTTTTTTTTTCTTTACACTGAAACGCAACCCATACTGAAGCTGCAGTCTTTGATCTTCATGAGAAAGTATTTTAGGTCCTCTTTACTTCAGCAAGGAAGGTTATATCATTTTTTTGCAGCTTGTTAACGAGTCTTCCTCCAGTCCTGATGCCATGTTCTTCAACATAGTATACAGTTTCTTGAATTATTTGCTCAGCTTTCAGGTTGAATAGGTATGATGAAAGTATACAACCTTAGCACACATTGCTCTGGATTTTAAACCATCCAGTGTCTTATTGTTCTGTTTAAATGACTGCCTGTTGGTCTATGTACAGTTTCCTTATGAGCACAATTAAGTGTTTTGGAATGTCCATTCTTCCTAATGTTTTCCATAGTGTATCATGATCCAACTAGTTGAAAGCCTTTACATAGTCAGTAAAGCACAGGTAAACATCTTTCTTGTATTCTCTGCTTTCAGCCAAGGTCCACCTGAGTTCAGCAATGATATCCCCGTTCAAATTCCTTATCTAAATTTTGCTTGACCCTCGGACAGTTCCCTGTCAATGTGCTGTTGCAGCTGATTTTAAATTATCATTGGGAAAATATTATTTGAATGTGATATTAGTGATGTTGTCCTATGATTTCTGTATTCCATCAGGTCCCATCACGTTAGAATGTGCAAAAATATGGATCTCTTCCAATCAGTTAGCCAGGCAGCTGTCTTTCAAATTTCTTGGCATACATGAGTGAATGTCTCCAGTGCTGCATCAGTTTGTTGAATGATTTCAACTTGCATTCCATCAATTCCTGGGACCTTGTTCTTCACCAATGCCTTCAGTGTACCTTGGACAATTTTCTTCAGTACCATTGGTTCTTGGTCATATGCTGTCTATTGATCCTATACTGTCTCTTGGTCATATAATGCCTCTTGAAACAGGTAATGACCGACTATTGCTTTTCAGTACAGTGACTGTAGTCCTTCCATTTTCTTTTGATACTTTCTGCATCAATATATTTCCCATAGAATCCTTCACTATTTCAAGTCAAAGCTTTAGTGTTTACTTCCATTCTTTCAGCTTGAGAAATGCTGAGCATGTTCTTCTTGTTTCATTTTCTAACTCCAGGTCTTTGCACATTTTATTATAATACTTGACTTTGTCTTCTTGAATTGTCATTTGAAATTTTCCGTTCCTCTCTATTATGTAATCATTTCTTCCATTTGCTTTAGCATCTCTACACTTGTGAGCAAGTTTCAGAGTCTCTTCTGATATCCATTTTGGTCTTTTCCTTCTTCCTTGTCTTTTAAATTACCTTTTACTTTCTTCTTGTATGATGTTCTTGATGTCATCACACAACTTTTCTTGTCTTCTCTCATTAGTGTCTAATGCATCAAATCTGCTCTTGAGATGATTTCTAAATTTAGGTAGAATATGTGCAAAGTCATATTTTGGCTCTTGTAAAATTATTTTAATTTTCTTCATCTTCATCTTGAGTTTGCATATGAGCAATTGATGTTCTGCATCATAGTCTACTCCTGGCCTTATTTTGGCTGATGATATGGAGCTTTTCCACCATCTCTTCCCACAGTTGTAGTCAATTTGATTTCTGTGTTCCATGTGTATGTCCATGTCTTTCTGTTGTTTAAAAAAGGTATTTGTAATGAAGAAGTCATTGGCCTTGCAAAATTCTATCATTCAATCTCCAGTATCATTCATTTCTATCACCAAGGTCATATTTTGCAACCACTGACCCCTTCTTTTTATTTCCAACTTTTGCATTCCAATCACCAACAGTTTCAATGCATCTTGAATGTATGCTTGATCAGCTTCAAACATAAGTGGTTAGTAGAATGCTTTAATTTCATCATCAATGGCTTTAGTGGTTGGTGCATAAATTTGAATAATTAAGGTATTAGCTAATCTTTCTTGTTGAAGTATGGATATTATCCTATAACCGATAGCATTATATTTCAAGATAGATATTGAAATGTTCTTTTTGATGATGAATGTGATGCCACTTCTATTTAATTTGTCATTCTTACATAGTAAGCCATATGATTCAAAATGGCCTATGGATAGTGTTATGAAAAATGAGTATTCCAGAACACTTAATTGTGCTCATGAGGAACCTGTGCATATACCAAGAGGCAGTCTCTCAAACAGGATAAGAGAATGACCTGCGGTTTAAAATTTATACCAATGTTGTACTCTTTCACTACAGTTATGCAATCTGTATGTTCCACAAATAACCCGAGAAGCTGGAGTTTGAAAAGAAGAATGTGACATCAGGACTGAAGAAAGACTTACTCCAAACTTGTGATATGCAGATGATACAACCTTTCTTACTGAAAGCCAAGAGGACTTAAAATACTGGTGAAGATCAAATACTCCAACCTTCAGTATGGATTTCACCTCAATGTAAAGAAATAAAAATTGTCACACCTAGACAAATAAATAACATCATGATAAATGAAGACAAGATTAAAGTTCTCAGAGACTTCATTTTGTTTGAACCCATAATCAACACACAAGGAAGCGGCAGTCTACTGCACAAGACCTGTTTAAAGTGCTTAAGAGCAAAAATATCAGTTCGAGGACTAAGGTGCACCTGATCCAAGCCATGGTATTTTTAACTGCTTCACATGCATGTGAAAATTGGACAAGGAATATGGAAGATAATAAAAGAATTGATGCATTTGAATTATGGTATTGGAGAAAAATATTAAAAATATCATGAACTGTCATGAACAATAAACAAATACAGCCAGATACTTCTTAGAAGCCTAAGATGGGGAGACTTCATCTCTCATACTTTGCACATGTTATCAGGAGATACTAATTCCTGGCAAAGGGCATCATGCTTGGTAAAGTGGAGCATCAGTTAAAAAAAAGGAGAAGGAAAATCCCCAAAGATGGATTGTGACCGTGGCATCAGCACTGGATTCAAGTGTAACAGCAATTGTTAGGGTAGTGCATGAGCGGGCAGGGTTTTGTTGTTGTGAATAAGGTCGCTATGAGTCAGAGCCAACCCAACAGTACCTCACAACAACAACAGCAACAAAATACCCCAACAAACTAAACACAGTGCACTCATTAAACTTGAGTTCAAAATTTACATTTGCTGATTATTAACTCTTTGTCTTAGGTAATGCTGCTTAACTCTTCTCATCTTTAGAGTAATTAAAAGAAAAAGAGAGTCTTGTTTTTCTTTGAAAGTTTTAATATCAATAAAAAGGAAGGTTAATGAAATGAATACCTAGATGGTGTCAATCTTTTCTGTTAAGAAGACAAGTCTTTAGATTAGCAAAATTATAACCAGCAAAAGTAAGAAAGGGAATAAGTGTAAGATTACTGATGACTTAGTAAAGAAGATCATGAATATTTGAAGTCCCCTAACCTAGTGTGGCACTGTAGGATAGGCATTGAACCACAAGGTCAGTTTGAATTGCAAAGTTGGTGATTTGAACTCAATAACAGTTACTCAGAAACCCTGTGTACGGCCAGTATGAGCTGGACCTGACTCAATGACATTTAACAACAGCTTAGATAAATTTTATTTCAGGTTTTCAAGAACATCTACCATGAATTTGGATTGATAAATGGAACTAAACTCTGACATTAGTTTTACCTCAAAAAGACATCTTTAGTAGTAGAATGAATTCATACATGGTGTGACTCAGTGTGGTTAAATCTTCCTTATCAGGGATTTAGATAATGGCATTGATTGCAATTGATGAAAGAAGCAAATATACTAGGTGTCAGGAACAAGCTAGAATAATAAGGTGACCCTCCTTCACTTAGATCCCAAATGAAGAAATATAAGACAATGTAGATGTGGGTTGTCATATGAAAAACACTAAGATTTAAATGAATTATAAGCTATATGATTCAACAATGTAAATTGCTGCTGAAAATTTAGTGAGTGTTTTGTGATACTCATTATAAAATGTCCAAAGTTTGGCTTCCTACTTCTCTCTTTTTGAAACTTTTATTATGAATTTAGTGAATGTTTACAGAGAAGATCATCAGTTTTAAACTTAACAAATTATACAGTTTGTTTCATCTCAGTGACTGCAAACCCTTCCATGTAACAACAGTTATCCCTCTTTCTCCTCATGGATCTTACTTTCATTTCACCCTTCTTCCCCAAACTATGAGCTTTGTCCGTAGGTAAAGGTTGCCTTTTTGATCTTGAATGGTTGAGCATTCCATGGTAAGTGTATTTTACTGGTGCTATTGTGCCTCCATATACCTATCTGGACTCCCAGTGTGGTACTGTAGGATCAGCATTGGACTGCGAACCACAAATCAGCAGTTCAGACCCACCAGTTGCTTCTGGAAAGTCACTACAAGTCAGAGCCTACTTGACAGCACTTAACAGTGTCTACCTATCTACTGTTTGGCTGAAATTTTGGCAAGAAGGGTGAGTTTCATTCCAGACCAAAGTCTTGGGTTCCTCTAATCTCTTCCTGACCTTTCAGCCTGGTCTTGTTTTATATAATTTTAAGGGTTTTTCCCCACATTTTCTCTGACTCTATGGGACCTTCTAATGTGATCCCTTTCAGAACAGTTGGTAGTGGTAGCTGATCGATATCTAGTTCTTCTGGTGTCAGCGTCATGGAGATTGATGCTCACATGTCCCATCAGTCCATTGGACTGGTTCATTCCAAGCACCTTCAATTTTCATTACCCTTATTTCTTCCTCACATGGAGAGATCAATTGTTACCCTTAAATGGCTGCTCATGAGCTCATAAGATTCTAGTCTCTACTCACCAAAGTAGGATACAGAACATTGTCTTTGTGGCCTATGTTATGCCAATTGACAATGGTGTCCCCTGAGACTACAGTCCTGAGTGGCACTTTCCATTTTTTACTGACCTGCTTCTGTATCACTGATCTTATCTTTTGTTTCCAATCTGCTGTTAAGCCATACATTGAGTTAAAATTTTCTGTTATTGTATTTTTAATTTCTGGAATATATATTTCACTCTTATTATTCTATTTTAATGTCATGAAATTATCCATATTTTCACTTATTTTATACGTATTTTCTTAAGTATACATATTATGAGTATATTAATGTCCATGTCTGATAATACCAATACCTATAATATCTGCTTCTTTTCCCTGTTTTTTTTCCCCCTCTTGATTATCTGTCACACAACCTTCTTCTATCTCTCTTCATAAGTTTGACATTTGTGCTTTTATTTTGTTGTTGATGTTGAGGTTATACACAATCAAACATGCACCAATTAAACTATTTCCACATGTTCAATTTAGTGACATTACACTCTTTGAGTTGGGCAACCATTGTCACCCTCCATTTTTTAGTTGTTCCTCCGCCATTAGTATAAACTCACAGCTTCCTAAGGTTCTTATCTAATCTTCTGATTTGCTGTCATCATGTTGATCCCAAGTATATAGTCCAGAGAAAGTTTAATGTTCAAAGCAAATATTTACTAGATAAGCTAGACAATTGTTTGGTTTTAAGAAGACTTCAGGTGATTTTGTTTTTTTTACCATTAATATTGGTGTACAATTTTAGGTGTCTTTTTGTTATATATTTAAGTAGGAGTAGAATTGGTAGGCCATCTGGTCATTTTATTTTTACTCTTTTGAGGAACCACTACAATACTTTCCACAACATCTGTACTAGTCTGCATTACCACCAGCAATGGGTAATGGTTCACATTTCCCCATGTCCTCATCAACATTTGTTATTTTCGGTCCTTTTTTTTTCTCATTTAATTAATTAATTAATTTACTTATATATTTGTATCTTATCCATCTAGTGTTAATGAAATCATATCACATAGAGATTTTATTATGTATCTAACAGATAATAATGACACTGAGCATCTTTTCATGTCATGGTGGCCGTTGGAATGTCTTGTTTGGAAAAAAAAAAGTCTAGACAAGTTTTTTATGACTGGGTTATTTGTCTCTTTGCTGCTGCTGTTGAAGTTTTATTTATATTTTCATTGCTAGATTCTTATTGATCTATTGTTTTTAAAGCTATTCTCCTGGTTAGTAGCTTGTTTGCTTTTTACTTTTTTAATAAAGTATTTTGCTTAACCAAAAATTTTCATTTTTATGAAGCTTCATTTATTTACTTTGTCTTTTGCTGTTGGTGCTTTTAAAAATTATATTAGCTAATTCTTTGTTAAAAGCTGTATCTGAAAGTTTTTCTCCAGAATTTTCTTTTAAGAATTTTATGTTTTTGTTTGCACACAAGGAGTCCTGGAGATGCAGTGATTAAGCATATGGCTGCTAATTGAAAGGTTGGTCATTCAAACCCACCAGTTGCTCCAAAGAAGTGGTTTATTTCTGTTAAGATTACAGCCTTGGAAACCCCATGGGCAGTTTTACTCTGTCCTAAAGGGTCACTATGTGTTGGAATCAACTCAGCAGTACACAGGAAGACTTTGCACAATTTGGTCCCTAATCTATTTTGGATTTGTTTTTTGTGTATATTGTGAAGCAAAATCCTATTTTATTTTTCTTCTTGTTAAAAATCCAGTTTTCACAATACTATTTGTTGGAAACACTCTTCCCTCCCCATCAAATGGTCTTAGTACCCTGGTAAAAAATCGACTGACCATAGATGTGTGGGTTTATGTAGCTGTATAATATGTTTTAAAACAGGAAGTCTGAGTCCTTCTACTTTGTTCTCTTTCAACACTGCTTTAACTATCCAAGGCTTGTTGCCATTCCACATACAAGACAGAATTGGATTTTCCATTTATGTAAAGAAAAGTGTTGAAATGTTTCTTGGTATTATATTGAATCAGTAGACAATTTGGATAGTATTGCCATCTAAACAATTTTAAGTATTCTAACTCAAGAAGATAGAACTTCTTTCCATATATTTAGTCATCTTCAAGTTGTTTAGGCAATGCTTCATAATTTTCAATGCCTAAGACATTTAACATCCCTGGTTAGATTTATTCCTATGCAATTTAGTCTCTCATATACATATGCTATTGTGAATTATTTTTCTAATTTCTCTTTCAGATTTCTCATTGATGATGTACCTAGACCAAACTGAATTTTGATGACCATGTACCCTGCCACTTTGCTAAATTATTCTAGTAATTCTAGAAGTTTTCTTGTGGGCTCTTTGGAATTTTCTATATAGAAAATCTGCAAATAGAGAGTTTTATTTGTTTTCCAATTTAGATGCTTTTTATTTCTTTTCTTGTCTTATTTATCTGGCTAGGACTTCTAATACAATATGGGATAGGAGTGATGAGAGCAGACATGGTTGTTTTATTCCTAATTCCAAGGAAAAAGCTCTCAGTCTTTCTCTATTAAGATTAATGCTGGCTTTTCATATATGCCTTTAATAAAATTGAGGAATTTCCTTTCTATCCCAATCTTATCTAAAGTTTTCATTAATAAACAATATTGGATTTTATCATTTTATATATATAATCATCTCTGTGGATTTTCTGCATCCACAGAGATGCTTATGTTCTTTCCCTTTGTTCTCATGATGTAGTGTATTATGTTGATAAGCTAATGTTGAGTCATCCTGTATTGTTGGAATAAATAGCACTTAGTTATAGTGTGGAGTCCTGGTGTGGCACTGTGAGTTAATGCATTAGACTGTAAAGTCTCTTTGAACTGCAAGGTCATTGGTTCAAGCTCACCAGCTGCTCTTCAGAAACCTTATACAGGGTCGCTATGGGTTGGAACCGACTCAACGACACTTAACAACAACAACAACAAAGTCATGGTGTATGACCCTTTTTATGTGCTGTTGTGTTTTGTTTACTAGTATTTTTTTTTTTTTTTTTTGCATCTGTAGTCATAAGTCTGTAGTTTTCTTTCTCTATATTTTGAAAGAGTTTAAACAGTATTACTGTCAATTCTTTTCTAAATGTTTGGTAGACTTCCCCAGTGAAGCCATCTGGTCCAGTACATTGTTTAAATCAACAACCTTGCAGTCAAGTGTCTAACAGTTATGCCATCAGGCCTCCTTAATCCTAGTTCAGTTTTCTTGATTTCTTCTGGGTCCATTTGGAAAGGTGTGCTGAATAAGCAGGGAGGCAGCAAAGGATATTTAATATGATTCTCTCAAGAGCATGCGAGGTAACTCCCTTTCCCTGCTTGCTCTTACTCATGCCAATGATTAAAGCTAATCTTGATCAGGAATCACAGACTAAGAGTGTACTCTGCCTTTTCACCCCTTATTTGTTCTCCCTGTTTTTAAAAAAACAAACAAACAACAACAGCACATCCTTTACTTATGCATTACAGTAGTGTTTTAATTTACATGGCAAAGCCTCAAAAGCAAACTGATGATTTACACACTGTAAAAATATTTCCTTTTCCTGAGAGCCCAGATAATTATTCCACTAGAATAAATTGGGACATTTCTACATATTTTATCTTCATATTCTTGACGCTTAATAGATTATGATGCATTCAAAGTAGGAACTTTAATCCCAACATTTTCTCCTTCGTGCTGGTTATGTTTTAGGGATAGCTCAGAGGTTGAAGCCTTGGCTTGCTGCCTGTGGCTACTGAGGGAATTTGATTGACTGGACGCATGTTGGAGCCATGCACACGTTACAGAGGGCGTTATGAGGGAGAGTGCCTTCAGAGACACACTTCTGAAAAAAGTGGTTGACTCAGGCCCCACCTATACAGAGCTCACTTCCTAAAAATAGGTGCCAACTTGTATCGTGTAGACACAGAACTAAAATAAATTCAGCCGTCCCATCTACTTGTTTGATAGAGCCCTCAGTGGAGCTGGCCTCCACACCACTGATTGCTTTCAGGGGACTGGGAAAGTCACTGCACATAAAACAAGGGAGAAAACTAGCCTGTGAAGATCTGTAAAGCTATAGAACATTTCCAAGAACTTGTGATTAGATCTGAATATCACAAAAGGTATGTGCTCTATAGTCATTGATGTGTGTTTCTTTTTGTAAAATACCAGATTGTAAAATACTCTTGTTGATCACTTAAGATCAATGAAGACCGTAAATTAAATTGTAATTGTTACAAAAGACATTATTCTGTTGTATTTTTAAGACAATATTTAGCATTGCTTTATATTATTAACTTTTGTGAGTTTTACATACTAACCTCTGCAGAATATGTAGCATTTCTAGTATTTGGTATTAAAGAAGAATAATCCAAATTTGACAAACAACCGTGAGTTAAAATCACATTTCAACTCACAGCTACCATGGGGAAAAAAAGAAAGTCATTTGTCTTTTATAAGTGGCTGATATATTTAGTGAGTGTACTCAAAAATATAAGCTCTAGTTCTTAGCCTTTGGTGAGGGAAAGGAAGAGTGTTCATTATGTGCAATAGCTGCAGTCTACTAAGGGAAATAAATGGGAATTGTTCTTTCTCCAAGCTTTACTTTGATTTTGTAGTTCTAGCTCAAGTCATAATCTCATTTCCTCTGGGAATATTACTGGAGTAAGGATTAAAGAATCAGGTCCTCACATGTTTTGCAGCATTAAGTAAAACACTGGCAGTTGGATCTGCCAACTCTAATGATAGTAACTACAAACTTAAATAAAGACGAATGATTTTACTTTAGAGTTATCATGCTCTTTATACTGTTTCAAATGGATTTTCTGTCTTCGATTGCCTGTGAACACCTTAATTTGGTCCTGTTGTGCTTTATGTGTTTAGATGTTAGAACCTGAAATGATTTTGGAGAGACATGATAGCAGAATCTCTTAAGACACCAACTAAAAGCAAGGACACTTTAAGATTACATAATACAGGGTTTAAATTTAGACAGCTGGTGCAGAACTGAAAGATATTTTATTTTTATCAGAGCTCTATTTGGTCATTGACGAGCCGCAGGTTGTTTGAATTATTTAAAATTTTTAAGTGCAGTATGTCAAAGGATGAGTAAAATATTTACCTCAGCTATATACAAAGCCAAGAATTTAATATGAAAGAGCACCTGCTTTGAGTTTTTGAAGATGTTACTTGACAGTGGCAAACATGTTGGGTCAGAAATTAGGAAGTCCTGAATTCTATGCTTAATTCTTTCTCTGAAACTCTGCCTAATCTTTTAATATTTTTCCTTCTTGTTGTATCCATGTAAACTAACAACTAGATCCATTTTTCAAAGCCAGTCAGCATTTTAGAGGTCTGCTATATGGCAAGTTGCCAGCTGTTCCTAGGGGGAAAATGTAGTCTGGCTTTTGGACTAAATGTTTCTGCTTTTATCCTAGTGTTGAGCGTCTTGAAGACACAGGTAGTTTCCTCAAGCCTAAAAGCTAAAAGGAAATTTACTTGAGAAAATCTTTATGTACGTTAAATGAGCTCCACTGTCTTCTTTTGGCTGAAAAGTCCACAATGCCCTGGATAACGTAACAATTTTTTTCTAGTTGATGTTGTTGTTGTTAAGTACCGTTGAGTCGGTTCCATCCCATAGTGACCCTGTATAGAAGCAACTGTTGAGCATGAACTGCCGACCTTGCAGTTACAATGATTTTGCTGTCTGGTGCATTAATGCACAGTGCCACACCAGGACTCCAGTTGATAGATACCTTTTATTCAATCAATCCCAGCCCTGTTCCTCTCACTTTATATTTACCATGATTGAATGTTTCTGCAACCAGTATTCCTTTGTATCAAATCAAAATTTGATAGGTAACCAGGTAATTGGGGGTTGGATTCCTCTGGTAATCCTAGGTACTAGACTCTCTGTCTCTCTGTTTCTGTCTCTCTCTGTCTCTGTCTCTCTCTGTCTCTGTCTCTCTCTCTGTCTCTCTCTCTGTCTCTCTCTCTCTCTCTCTCTCACACACACACACACACACACACACACACAAATCCTCCAGTAGTAAAAGACTATTTTGTAGGGCCTGTTCTATTGCTGGGAGTCATGTCTAGATTCAGTAATTTATAGAACAGGATAGACAATAAATGCTTGGCAGTATAATTTCAAATTTTTGATTGAACAATCTGTGGGGGAGAGAACTTAATTGACATTATGTTGTCCATTTATTGCTGTCCTCCCCCTCTTTTGAAAGCATTCAATTTATATGTTGAAATGTAATTAAACTGTAATTTGTTTCTTCCTGGTTCTGAAACAAACGCTCATTGAAATTACTGGCTCATCCCTTGCAGAATGGTGGGAAACTTCAGAATTTTCAGATTCAGTATTGGCTTTTTTAAAACACTGATTCATTTATTTGAAGTGCACAGCTTTTTTATACCTGGTGGTAGTTAAATGTTCAGCTGCTAACCTAAAGGGCAATAGTTCAAACACACGAATCACTGTGAGATAAAGAGGTGTCATTCTGCTTCTGTTTCAAGGCTTGAAGCCTTGAAAACCCCATGGATCAGTTCGCTTCTGTCCTATAGGGTCATCATGAGTCACAACAGACTTGACAGTACGACTTCACAGCAGAGGACTTGCTATGACCACACTGTATCTTCTTTTCCTTTGAAATGCCACTGATAAACACCATAATAAAAAAAATCATTTTCTTCATGATATTTATTTTCCTAATCATTGGAATTCATCACCTGAAGTCTATTAACCTAAGAAATTTTTTCATCTCTAAAATGTAAGCAGTAAGAGCACAAAAACAATGACAACTAAGCAGTGAGGTAGTAGAAGAGCAAAAGTTTTGTTTTCCAAAAACTTAAAAATCTCCAAATTCAACGAATTATTTGTATCAGTTTTTGGTACAAAAAAGATGACATTGCAGCTATACTTAATGACTCTTGGAACTTCTTTGGCCTGAAATATAAGCATAAAAATAATGTTCCTTTTGCTGTCCAGTCCGTTCCGACTCATAGCAACCACATGTTTGTCATAATAGAACTGTGCTCCAGAGGGTTTCATTGGCTGCAATCTTACCTAAGTAGATCATTGGGCTTCTCTTCTGTTGAATTCCACTGTGTGGATTCTAGCTTCCAACTTTTCTGTTACTAGTCAAGGCAACCTTTGCCACATCACAGTAGGTAATCCAAATTCCTGGTAGAGTTCTTAAAATGTTGCTAAGGAAGGAAAAAGGAATTTATTACACAGAAAACAAAGAATTTCAGAGACTATTTGGTTTTGTTGCTGTTGTCATTGTTAATTGCCTTCAAGTCAGTTCCAACTCATAATGATCCTGTACAGGGTTGCTGAGGCTTTAAGTCTTTGCAGGAGCAGAAAGCCTCGTCTGTCTCCCAAGGAACGACTGGTGTGCTCAAACTATTGACCTTGTAGTTCTCAGTCCAGTGCTTATTTTATTGTAAGGTTGTTAAATTTCAGATAAGAAAACTGAGACCCAGGAATAATAGCTAGTAACTCATACAAAGATTAAACAACGATAAACAGAAACCAAGTTTCTAGACTTTGTGTCAAAGTACTATATGCCATTCTGAAAATCTTTACTACAGCATAAACCCCACCCCACCTCCCATGAACTGCAATACATCTGAAGATACACATAGGCAGAGCCTTGTTTTCCACCAGTAGTTTTTAATTGCTTTTTATTTTGCATTTCATGCTTTTCTCAAAATTAGCACATTTTGTGGAAAAGGAGATATGATTCACATATTCAGTTCAGGCTCAAAATCTGACAATTGGCTTATTTTTAAATTCCACGAAGCATTTAAGTTTGCTAATATTTGTTAGATGATCTCTTACTCTCCTCTTTCCCTCCCTCCACTGTTTTGTCACTGGACATTTATAATTTTTGCTGCTGTTTTTGGCAACCCTCCAAGTTGATCTTTGCTTTCCACATGTCTTTCTAATTTTATGTAGGATGTATCCTTGTTGCCTGGTGAACCCAAAACTTTAGAGATATTTGATTTTTCAGAAGTAAATAATTGCCAACTTCTTCCAAACATGTGTATAACTTAAAATGAATGTAATACTAAAACAGTTTATTTTGGGAAGTTTCTGTGTTACTCAAAGATCCAATGGCATGTTCTCAAATTCTGAATATACCAGCATGTGGATTTCTACATGTATTAAATTCACAGTTACCAACATAGAAAAGCTACTTTAAAAATCCACATGCAACATCAATTTTTAAAGTTGAGTCTAGCATTATAGTGATTTAAACTACACCCTCATTATTTTCCATTAAAAGTCAAATAAATGTGAAACGAATGTACAATCATGTTTGAAAATCATTAAATCAATAATGTTTGAAAACAAAGTATATTTTTTTTTTAAATTTATAGACCAATGCATTGGAATAAAGTATATGCAGACTTCACCTTATGAAGTAGCTGGGTCTTTGAAAAGCATGTGTGTTATTTTAACAAGTAGGAGTGAAATAACAGTTCCCTTGGAATTGCTTTATAATGACCTGGGTAACTCTGTCAATATCTCTGTTATAGTTAGTTTGGGCTTTGTTTGTTTCTTAGTCAGCATGCCATAATAAGAGGCATTATCTAGGCAGTAAGAGTTTTTGTCAAATAATTAGAGGTTTTTGAAATTATGCACTTCAAGGAAACCAAGAAAAAATTATTTTGTAAAGTTCAAGATGTCTCTTTGATTTTACTTTGTTTTGTAAGTAGAAATTTTGAATGTCGATTCAGGGTCATATTATCAAGTTGAGATATTCTGGGACTAGGACAAGAGCAAATTTTGCTCATGTTATAAAAGGTTTGCTAATTCCAGCTCCAGAATTAATTTAAAATTCATTGCCACTTCTGTTGGATCCAGAGTCATTTTCTTGAGCACTCTGTAGTGAAGGATTCAGCTGTTCTTTAGCTAAGTTTAAAGACTAGCCACAGTCTCCAGTGGGAACACAGGGGCTAAGGAAAGGAGAACACAGAAGACTAATTGGCAGCAATGAGCACCGCAATACTCTTGACTACCTCTTCTCTCTTCTGTACCCTTCCAGGGCACTTATGAGAGGAAGAGGCTTCCACAGCCCTAACTTTTAATAGAAAACATGCTAGTCCTCTGAGCCCTGGAGGACTCAAAAGCATTTATTTTGAGGAATGTAACTGTATTAGTGTTTTCAGTCGCTGACTCATTCTGGAATGGAAATAATTTCAGGATTCATCATCTATCCGTCATCCAGAGCTGGACACCAGCTGCTACTTTTGCCCTCTAAAATTTCAGAGAAATAAAATCTGGAAGGAAGGAATGTGTTTGTATTTAAGCTATAACCTTTTATTTCTCCAAAGGATCTAATTCAGCTACTGCAGTTGCAACCCAAATCTAATTATAGTTCCTAGTGACCCACCTTTTAAGTAAAAGCTATAAATTACCTCATTTCAATTTTCACCCCTTTTAATTTACTTCACTATTTCAACCCAATTAGCACAAGCTTCTTGCTTATTCTGAATTCTGAATTCTTTGTTCATGAATATTTTATATGACATATACATCATTGTTTGTTGTTAAGTGCTGTCGGGTCAGTTCCAACCCATAGCGACGCTGTACAGGGTTTCCGAGGCTCTAAATCTTTATGGGAGCAGAAAGCCTCATCTTTCACCCGCGGAACAGCTTGCAGTTTCGAACTGCTGACCTTAAGGTTCGCAGCCCAATTGGTAAACACTACACTACCAGAACTCCATATATATACAAATATATATATATATAGTGGGTTATGAGTTGGACTCCTAATGGCAAGGTCAGTTGGAATCTACTAGTCACTCCTCTGGAGAAAGTTGAGGCTTTCTGCTTTGGTAAAGATTTATAACTTCAGAAACCCTATACAGGATGCTATGAGTCAGAACTAACTCCACGGCATATAACCACCACCACTGTTATTGTTGTTAAGTGACATTGAGTCTGTTCCAACTCATAGCGACCCTATGTAGGGTTTCCAAGGAGCGACTGGTGAGCTTGAACCACCGACCTTGCAGTTCAAACAGCTTTGCAGTCTGAAGCCTTAACCCACAGCGCCACACCAGGACTCCTATATATATGAGAGTGTGTGTCCTGGTGAGGCGCTGTGGGTTAATGCACCAGATTGCAAAGCCGTTTGAACTGCAAGGTCAGTGGTTCAAGCTGCTACTCGGAAACCCTATACAGGGTCGCTGTGGGTCCGAATCAACTCGACAGCGCTTAACAACAACTATATATATATAGCCAGAGAGAGAGAGATACACATATATAAGGAGTCCTCATATGGTGCTATAGGAAAAGTACTGAACTGCTATTCACAAGGTAAGAGGTTCAAATCCACCAAGTGCTTCTTAGAAACCCTATACAGGATCATTATTAGTTGGAACAGACTCAATAGCACTTAACAACAACAATGTGTGTGTATATATATATATATATATATATAGAGAGAGAGAGAGAGAGAGAGTGTCATGGTGTGGTACTGTAGGATAAGCACTTGACATCAAGGTCAATTTGAATTGCAAGGCCAATGGTTCAAATTCACTTGCTCAGTCACTGGAGAAGGATATCATGTTTGGTAAGGTGGAGGGTCAGAGAAAAAGAGGAAGACCCCCAACGAGATGAATTGGCCAAGTGGCAGCATCGATGGCCTCAAGCGTGGCAACAGTAGTGAGGTTGGCCCAGGATGGGGCAGTGTTTCGTTCAGCTGTGCATAAGGTCCCTATGAGTTGCTATCGACGCGATGGCACCTAACAATAACAACAACCTTGGAAATCCTATACAGGATCGCTATGAGTCAGAACCAACTCAGTGACACTTACCAACAACAGCAGCGATATATACACATAGGTTCTTTTTCTAGAAATTATGGTATTACTATGCTTCCATATTGTTCTCCATTTGTTTCATACTGTCATAGACTGTTTAGTATTTTTTTAAGATGGGTATTCCTCAAATTCTAACAAAAATATCCTCTATAATAACACTTTTTTTAACATTTGTGTAATATTTGTAGTGAATACAACATAGAATTATGTAAGCATTTGGAGAGAAAGTGTTATGCTTAATATAATAATAATGATAATTTCTGAAAGATTATTCTTCCAGAAGTGTAGTTGAAATACAAAATTTCATTTATGTAGCATCTTTGCATTTTAATCAATCTGAATAACTCTTGAAATTAGAAAAATAAAATTCATAATTGATGTGCTTTCTTTTCTCCTTCCCTGTTTTCCTACGTTCCTTGCTTGCTCCCTTTCTTCTTCCCTGCCTTTATTACTTTTTTTTCTGTTTCTATTAAATATCTCTGGAAATGTCTTCCTTAACCGCAAAATTGTAATCATCTTTAAAATATATGAAGTGTTGTCAGTGTACCAGAACCACAAGAACGTGGTTTTCTAGAACCAGAAGTCCCAAATGAAGCACAAACACTTTATTGGAAAACCAGAAAACACTGTCTACTAAATAATACTCGGTTAAGATCACGGACATCGGGGCCAGACTAGTGGCATCATGAAGGTTGCTGTCACCCAGTGCCATATCCCATAATAGTGTCATCCCATCTCTTACACCACACCATACAGGATCCTTAGTTATGTTTGTTATCAAAGTTAATCATAGAATGTTGTTAAGTGCCATCGAGTTGATTCCGACCCATAGTGACCCTGTATAGGGTTTCCAAGGTGAGCTTGAACCACTGACTTTGCAATCCAAATGCCTTGCAAGGTTTAACTGCTGCATTAGCCCACAGCGTCACACAATAGTATGTGATAAATGTAACTGTAAATTTTTAGATGTAATTATTTCTTAGAATATGAATATTAGCAATAAAATTGTCTTGTAAATTTTTCTACATTGAATTGTAACATTGTTATTTATGACATTATTAATAATTGAGGGGAAGACTTTTATGATTTCATCTTTTTTTCTTTTAATTGCTACTTCATCCTCAAAAAAATTATTGATAAAATCTAAAAACCACTGATTACTACAATGTTGCAGCTAAAACACCAGAATGTTTGTAAAACCACAGGCAACAGTGAAGACAACAGAATGTTTGTAGCAAGTTCAGAGGAAACCACATGAAACAAAGCATCATTGTAATAGAGTAATAATGACAGCTCTGACGCTGGAGAGCATTCTTGTTGTTAAGTGCCATGGAGTCAGTTCCAACCCCTAGTGAGCCTGTATAGCGTTTCTGTGGAGCGGCTGGTGAATTTGAATTGGGAACTTTGTGGTTCAAGCCAACTTCAAGTCCAACGCATTAACCCACAGTGCCACATTAGGAGCACAATATCAGGTTCAAAAGTAAATTAACATATAGTTTTAGCCTTGTCCAAGGGGATTTCAAAAGGTTTTTGGAAAAATGAAAATAAAAGATAATGAAATTTTTCTATTAACTTTTTGAAGCCCCCTCTTATGCATATAGACCCATATAAGCTGGTCTTATGGAAAAAGTTATGTTGCTACAACTAGGAGCAGTCAAGTCTGTAGCAACTTACAGTGACCTCATGTACAGCAGAACGAAACGCCACCTGGTCCTGCACCAACCACACTTTCATTGCTACAGTCAATATTTTTATAAGGAATGATAAACTTCTACTGAAACACAGCACAAACATTTTATAGACAATTTATTTTAATGCCACTCGCTCTGACAATGTCAATGGGTATGAGTCACACACCCACTGAGCCAGATGAGATGCTAATATTGCCTATTTTATATAGTAGTTTTCCAACGAGATGGATTGGCCAAGTGGCAGCATCGATAGACTCAAGCGTGGCAACAGTAGTGAGGTTGGCCCAGGATTGGGCAGTGTTTCGTTCTGCTGTGCATAAAGTCTCTATGGGTTGGTACCGACTTGATGGCACCTAACAATAACAACAACATATACACAATATAGATATATATTTATATGGCAGCATCAATGGGCTGAAGCATAGCAATGATTGTGAGATTGATCCAGAAACAGGCAGTGTTTTGTTCTGTTGTGCATAAGGTCACTAAGAGTCAGTACTGACTCGATGCCACCTAACAAAAACAATAACAACATATATATATATATATATATATATATATATATAGAGGCAGTTCCACTCACAGGGAATAAAAAAAACACAATTCAGTCCTACCCAGCTTGAATCTGCTGTAGGCACAATGGTGTCAGTTCATCTCATTAAGGATGGTCTTCTTTTGTTGACTTTCTACTTTACTAAGCATGTTGTCCTTCTCCAGGAACTGGTACCTCCTGATACCATATACAAAGTATGTGAGATGGAGTCTCACCATTCTTGCTTTTTTAGGAACATTCTGGCTGTTTTTCTGCCAAGATAAATTTAATGGTGTTCTGGAAGTCCGGTACATTCAGTAATCTTTCCCAACACCATAATTCAAAAGCTTCAATTTCTTCTTCAGCCTTCCTTTTTTATTGTCCAGCTTTCCTGTGCATATGAGGTGATTGAAAATACCATGACCTTCAGTAAAGCATACTTCAGTCTTTAAATTCATCATCTCATTTCTTAACTGCTGTTTCCATGAGCATTAATTGTGAATCCAAGTAAACTTAAATCCTTGACAATTTCAATATTTCTTACTGTATCATGATGTTTCTTATTGGTCCACTTGTGAGGAGTTTGTTTCCTTTATGCTGAGTTATAATCATACTGAAGGCTATGGTATTTGATATTCATCAGTTGTCAGGTGCCATCGAGTCGGAACCGACTCATAGTGACCCCATGCACATCAGGAACGAAACAATGTCCGATCCTGGGCCAACCTCACTACTGCTGCCACACTTGATGCCATCAATGACGCCACCTGGCTGATCCATCTCATTTGGAGTCCTGATGTGGCACTGTGGGTTAATGCGCCAGACTGCAAAGTCATTTGCATTGCAAGGTCGGTGGTTCAAGCTCACCAGCTGCTATTCAGAAACCCTATACAGGGTCACTATGGGTCAGAACCGACTCGGTGGCACTCACAACATTCATCAGTAAGTGCTTCAATTCCTCTTTGTTTTCAGCAAGCAAGATTGCATCATCTGCATATCACTGGCTGTCGATGAGTCTTCCTCTAATCTTGATGTTATATGTTCTTCCTCATATAGACCAGTTTCTTGTATTATTTGCTCCATATATAGATTAAATAAGTCTGGTGAAATGATTAAATGCTGACACACACGTTTCCTAATTTTAAACCACAGTATCCCCTTATTCTGATTTAATAACTGCCTTGGAGTATATGTATAAGTTCTGCCTGAGCACAATTAAGTGTTCTGGAATTCCCACTCTTCACAATGTTGTCCATAATTTGTTATGATCCAGACAGCGAAATGCCTTTTCATAGCCAATAAAACACAAGTAAGCATCTTTCTGATATTCTCTACTTCCGTTCAACTTGTCTAGCCTCTGATCATTAGTGTTTAGTGTATTAAATCTATTACTGAGATGATCTCTAAATTCAGGTGGAATATACTAAAGTTCATATTTTGCCTCTCATGAGTTTGTTTAATTTTCTTCAACTTCACCTTGAGCTTGCATCTGAGCAACTGATGCTCTATTCCATAGTGGGCTTCCTAGTTTTATTCTGATTGATGAAATTTAGCTTCTCCATCATCTCTTAACTCGATGTTGCTGATTGATTTTTTTGTATTCCATCTGGTGGCGTCTACAGGTTACTGTTAATGTTGGTGAAAAAAAAGGGTTTGCTATGAATAGGTTTTTGGTCTTGCAAAATTCTTTCATGCCATGTCTGGCTTCATTTCTATCACTAAGCCCATATTTTACAGTTACAAGTTCTTACTTTCCAACGTTTACATGCCATTCACCAGTAATTATCAATGCATCCTGACTGCAAGTGTGATCAATTTCAAATTGCAGAAGTTGGTAAAGAAATCTTCAATTACTTCATCTTTGGGATTAGTGGCACTACTCAACATAATTCCATCAATAATAAGAATGTGGAATGCATGAAATAAGAACATACGTAAATTGGAAGTCATTAAACATGAAATGGAACACATAAAAATTTTGATCCTAGGCATTCATGAACTAATTAAATTGCTACTGGCAATTTTGAATTGGAGACACATATGGTCTACTAAAGGAGCTCTGGTAGCATAGTGGCTACGAATCGGTCTGTGAACCTTAAGGTCAGCAGTTCGAAACTACCAGCTGTTCTGTGGGAGAAAGATGGGGCTTTCTGCTCCCGTAAAGATTTTCAGCCTCGGAAACCCTGTACAGGGTCACTATGAGTCGGAACCGACTCCACGGCACATAACCACCAACCACCATGGTCTACTATGCTTGGAATGAAAAATTGAAGAGGAGTGACATCACCATCATTGTCAAAAAGAACATCTCAAGGTCTGTGGTGAAATATAACACTGCCAGTGATAAGATTATAGTCATGCATCTACAAGGAAGACCAGTTAATATGATTATAATTCAAATTTGCACACTAATCACTAATGCCAAAGATGAGGAAATTGAAGATGTTTACCAAGTTCTGCAGTCAGAAATTGAAGAAATATGCAATCAAGATTCATTTATAAATACTAGTCATTAGGATGGCTTATACTAGGACCATAATAACCAGTATTGATATGTTTCCAGAAAGCAAGATTATAACATAAATCACCAAGTTATACTAGATGCTTGAAATTTAAAAATAACACCAAGCTAAAAATTGTTTTTAAAATTGTCTATCTGACTTAACTATTAAATAACGCTTACCTTTTAGAGATGTATTCTTCAGCTAAATTAAACTTTTGATCTCTCTGGAGTAGTAGGAATTTATAATGTATCCTCTCTCTAATAGTATTATCATTATAACACTTCAAACTGATACTCTTTGTGATCTCCTCATAGATGTCAATATCTGCATTATTTCAAGAATCCAACTTCTTTGCTGCTTCAATGTCAAGGACTCTTTTCTAATAAAGCTACTCAGAGCCACATTTCAATCCTTGTCATACCTTGACCTGATTCTTGGACTCACAAAATTGATTTTCTGATCACAGTTACTCTTTCTTCTTAAGTGATACAGATCTTGAGATCCAGAATAACTTCTCCATCCTTAACCTATCCTGTTCATCAACCCCTCCCACTTTTATCTCTTTGTCTTGGATCCTCTCAATGTTTAAGTAAACATGTGAGGAGAATCTCATTCAGTAGGAAGTCACTGAAAGATGAGGTCATAGCCCAGACCATTTGTCAAGGGAGTATAGCAGCAAACTGAAGAAGAATTCAATTAATATTTAAACAGAAATAAAAAAGATTAGAAAGCAGTGTACCAGGTTCTAGAAATAAAAGTATAAATGGAACATAAATCACAAAGTCAGAAGTCAGGAGCACTAGGAACAAGATAGGAGTGGATCCTGCAATGGACTAGGGCACATATTTCAAAACTAAGGCCAAGAGCAATTCAGGAGTGTTGGAGTTTTCAGATCAAGAGCTACTCACTCAGGCCTTATGGGGTCCTGGTGTCATGTTGTGGAATATGCACTGGACTGCTAACTGCAAGATCAGAGTTTCAAACTCACCATTCATTCCTTGGAAACCCTTTAGAGAGTCACCATGAGTTGGAACTTACTCGATGGCACTTAACAACAACAACCACAACAAGGACTTAAAGGACCCATGCCAGACCCAATACTCACTTAGACTAGGCCCTGTTGTCAGCTCTAAAAACAGTTTCCACTGGTCCCTGTTTCATTTTTCCCAATTTACTGAGCAAATCTCACAGCACTAATAGCTTATTCAAAGTTTTCCAATAATCTACTATTTTTGCTCCATTTCCAGGATGCCAAGCCATAAAATATACAAAATTTATTTTATTAAAGGTTCACAACTTCGAACATCTGCTAAAATTCAACAATCACTCTATTTACTTTTAATTGCTTCCTTGTTGCATTCACCATTATTCCTGAGAACTCCAGATGTTTTCTATTCTAACACACAACTGGAGAATTTAGAAATAGGAACTAATTTGTGGGTAATAAATACTTGTTTCTAAAGCCATGTTGGACTTGAAAAGAGTTAGCAATATAGAATTATGGCTTAAATAGTTACTAGAGATGTGCACTGAATGCAATAGGCATGAAACAAAGAACTGAAAAGCCTTAGGTATGTATGCATCCTTTCATTGACTGTGTGAAAAGACAACATCAATAAAATCCTAGCGATGGAGTTCTCCAGACTATACATGTTGTGGGTCAAAAAGTCAGTATATATTTGTGTGTGCTTCAGAAGACAGGGCACAATGTTATGTTGTTGTTGTTATGTGCTGTGGAGTTGGTCCCGACTCATAGCGACCCTGTACAAAGTCTCCAAAGCTGTAAATCTTTACGGGGGCAGAAAGGCTCATCTTTCTCCCGCAGAACAGCTGGTAGTTTCGAACTGCTGACCATGAGATTAGCAGCCTGATTCATAACCGTTATTTACAGATCTAAACCACTAACCACCTCCACTCTTTGATTTGAGAGTTTTATGAAAAATAATGCAAAGCATCTGCATTTTTAATTCCTCTTTCTGTCATACTTTCTGTACTGACAACCAAGTGTCAGGCTTGGTGAGGTTTATGGCATTTTCTTCAGACCCTGCGCTACTGGCGGATAAGATCGAGGTCTCTACGCTACAGCTGCTTTTGTTGGATGGCTTCCAGATCAACCGTGCAGTAGGAAACCCTGAAAGCATGCTGGAGTCTTCTTCCTAGAAGCTGCAAAACAAATAGCATACTGAATGTGCTTAAATGGTCCTCCAAGGAAAAGTGGTGTGTGTGTGTGTGTGTTCTGTCTGTGGCCTGTTGAGTTGGGAAACTAGTAATTTTCTCCTGGACAGAAATATGAGGGGCACATGCATCATATTTGAAACTTTTTAGCTCTAATACTTTCCTAATTGCTTTCTACAGCTATGTAATAATAGGAGAAATTCTGGCAGAAATTAAATTTGGCAGAAAGCCCAAAGTTGACTGGTTTCATTTTCCAAGCAAACATTTTTACAAAGTTCTAGTTTTCACTTGCTCCTGTGGTACCCTACTGAGCATTTTTGGTGATGAGCTAGATTGCTTTGTGGGAGGCTCACAGGTTCACAGGAAAGATGCATATTTTTGCATCCTCCTGGAAACTCCAATCCCAGCTTTCACATAACTTCTCTGTACTGCTTAAATAACTTTTGTACCAGTATTAGAAAATTCTTTTCTACTCTTTAAAAAAGAAGTAGGAGAAAGTAGCAAAGTCTGTTAAGAGGCATCATAATAGATAACACTGAATTTTGTAATATTATTTCTGGACAAATTCTTTCAGTTAACTGGGTAATAGGTGTCACTGTTTTTAAATCACTGATAAATGCTGAATATTTGTGAAGGTTGCCATTTGAATGTCAAAGGTCAATTTTCATTCCAGGTACCCATCAATATTTAATGACCAGGTTTGCAGATAGCTTAGGTATTTATGCCACTCAGAATTAGGTAAAGCACAAACATAGTATTGTGTGAGCAGAATGTCTAGCTGCTGTGTGATGAGCACTCTATCCTTACAGAAGGTGCAGTGTCCTTTTGTAAAGTGATGAATCCAAAAGATGATCTGACTGACGTTTTAGCAGATACGATTATGTAGGCTATTAAAAGATTTAAGAGGTGGAAAATGGTGCCCAATTGCTGGCTATTGGTCAGCAGTCTAATTGGAATTAAGTGTCTGAATTTTTTTTTTAAATAACCTTTAAAGGCAAAGGAAGTGCTTAATTTTACAGACCAAGTTCCCTTTCAGGTAAGTAGTCTTAATGCAGAGAAAGATCATAGTAAGTTGCCTAGTGCAAGACTTTTGGTGACTAGAAAGATTAAAACTTAGAAAAAGTAATGTTAAAACCATTTTAAAGCTGTGAAAACTAACCTAGCTTCTTATGGAATTTTACAAAAAATCCCAATCCAAAATAATTATTTTTAATTGCTTTTTATACTTATCCCCACTTCAGCCTCTCCTCTCACCTTCTAATACACCAGAGTTTAAATACCATTGATCTAGGAAAACTTTTGCTTGCAAGTTTTAATTAAATTCTTTGTTGTTCGCAGATGTTACTGTCTTACTGTGCGTGGAAAAGAGCAGGCTTCCATCTAAATAACATTTCAAGGCTGATTTTTACACTTCGCCCTTTAAAACCAGGATTGAAATAAGATGCATAAACATAGTTTCTCTACTTAAAGAGCACTTATAGGATTAGGTTTTGAATCACAGGGAAAAGAAATAAATGTCATTACCAAATTCTTAAAGGTAGATAAATTGAGGGATGATGAGGTTGACCATGTACTTAAGTGTATCTTCAGCAGAGAAGACTATTAAATTACTTCTACTCTTTGGACAGTTCTTAGTAGCAGCAAATCATTAGAGCCTGACATCATTGCTTTCTTTCAAAATTACACACTACATTTGTATGCAAGGCATTTAGGTCATGTGAATGCTGACAAAGAGAGTAACCCAGCACTTGATTGATTTAAGATTTTGATGCATTAAAATTATTACAGATTTAATTTACAAACATCCTGTTCTGTATTTAATAAGACTATTCAAAATGCACATGGCAGCATACTGTGTCCCCTACAATTATGAGTATAGTAATCAGAAAGTGGTGTCCCTGAATGGTGCAAACAGTTAAGCATTGGACTGCTAACAGCAAGGTTAGAAATAGGAGTTCATACATTAGTACCTCAAAAGAAGATCTGATGATCTTCTTATGTAAAACCAGTCATTGAGAGCCTATGAAACATAGTATTATTGGGATATACATGGAGTTGCATGAATGGAGTTGACTCCAAAGCATACAGTTACTGGCTACTAATTAATCAGAATGCAGTTGTGACAGTACAAACATTTGCCTGTGAGGTCAGTTACATTTGATTTTAGAGAATGTCAGAAAAAAAATACAGTTTTACAAGAAAAAGGAATACTGTCCTGCATCGATTATAATGTTCTTATTTTGCATTAGCAATCTTACCTTCCTACCCAAGATTAAATGATTAATGACCACATTGTTTTGAAAGTGTTAAATTCTTTAGCTAGAATTGTCTAAGTACATCATTACTCTTAAGTTGCACTGACTTCCAGATGAGTACAATATTCAACAAGCAATATGTTACATTATTTAAGCATTTTCACTTTTTTCCTTGAATGCTTAGCTTAGAGTTTCCAAATAATGTTCAGTAAAGAAATTGGGTGGAATTACTGTGGTTTCCCTTCTTTGATCAACTCAGTCAACCAGTAAACCCAAAAGAAAAAGGAAAAAAAAAAAGGTCAAATTATGCTGTGTGTGTGAATTTTGGAGCAGAAAGCATCTTAAACAAAGACTTATTTTGGGTCATTGAAAAGAGTGTATAAATTCAGAAACTGCTTTTCTCTAAGACAAATGGCAGACTGAATTAAATACATTTTGTGATTCAAAGGAAAAGATCATTCTGGGAAGCAAATCTGCCACTGCATCCATTATCTAATTTGGTGAGAGCTCAAATTTTAGGTTTTTGAAAAGTATCCTACACCAGAATCCATTTCAGATACTAACTATTATACCACTTGTCTCTAAGTTTATTGTACTGTGGTGGCTTGCATGTTGCTGTGATTCTGGAAGCTATGCCACCGGTATTTTAAATACCAGCAGGGTAACACATGGTGGATAGTTTCAACTCAGTTTACAGATGGAGACAGATTAGGAAGAAGGGGAGAAAAACTACTTCTGAATATTTAGTCACTTAAAGCCTTATAAATAGCAGTGGAACACTGTCAGCACCAGGATATTGAATATTGAAACATGATGAAGAGCACCAGAATATTGTTAGATATAGTGGCAGAAGATAAGCCATTCATGTGGGAAAGCACTCTAAATATGAATGGGGGAGAGCGCCTTCTCAAAGTAGAGTTGACCATGATGGCGTGAATGGAGTAAAGCCTCCAGGACTATTCATTGAGGATGGGGCACAACTCAAAATTAAGAAAAACAGATGTCAACACCCATTAATAATATGAACATGGAATGTACAAAGTATGAATCTAGGAAAATTGGAAATCATCAAAAACAAAATGGAACATATAAACATCAGTATGCTAGGCATTAGTGAGCTGAAAGGGACTGGCATTGGCCATGTGAATCTGACAGTCACATAGTTTACAATGCACAGAATGAAAAATTAAAGAGGAATGGTGTCACATTCATCATCAAAAAGAACATTTCAAGATCTTTCTTGAAGTACAACAATGTCTGTGATAGGATAATATCTGTACAACTACAAGGAAGACCAGTAAATACAACTATTATTCAAATTTACACATCAACCACTAAAGCCAGTTATGAAGAAATTAAAGAATTCTACCAACTTCTTCACTCTGAACATGATCAAATGTGCAATTAAGATGCATTGCTAATTACTGGTGATTAGAGTGCAAAGGTTGGAAACAAAAAGGAAGGATTAGTGATTGGAAAAAAATGGCCTTGGTGAGAGAAAAGATGCTAGAGATCACATGATAGAATTTTGCAAAACCAAAGACTTCTTCATTGCAAATATCTTTTTTTTTTTTAATGTTTTATTGTGAATTATATGATTGTTTACATGAGAGAACTTTAGTTTTACATTCATTCCATTGTATATCATTTCATTGCCATGGTTCCAAT
>NW_006408617.1:8160610-8172764 GCF_000296735.1 Chrysochloris asiatica
AAAAGGAAATTGTTGATGTTCAACCATTTCAAGAGTTAGCATATGATCAAAGCCAATGATCCTGAAGGAAGAAGTCCAAGGTACATTGAAGGCATTGGCAAAGAACAAGGCACTAGGAATTGATGGAATACAAATTTAAGTGATTCAACAAATTGATGCAGCACTAGATGTACTCACACATGTATGTGAAGAAATTTGGAAGACAGCTACCTGGCTAACTGACAGGAAGAGATCCATATTTGTGCCCATTCCAAAGAGAGGTGACCCAACTGAATGTGGAAATCATTGAACAGTCTCATTAATACTGTATGCAAGTACAATTTTGCTGAAGATAATTCAAAAATGGCTGAAACCATACATTGACAGAGAATGCCCAGAGGTTCAAGCCAGATTCAGAAGAGGGTGTGGGAATGAGGGATATCATTGCTGATGTCAGACGGATGTTGGTGAAAACATAGAATGCCAGAAAGATGTTTACCTGTACTGCATTGATTGTGAAAAGGCTTTAGATTGTGTGGATCATGCCAAGCTATAGACAACATTATGGAGCATGAGTATTCTGGAACAGTTAATTGTGCTCATTAGGAACCTGTATATAGACCAAGAAGTAGTTTTTCAAAAACAACAAGGGAACACTGAATGATTTAAAATTACGAAGATGTGTACACCATGGTTGTATTCTTTCACAATACTTATTCAATCTGTATGCTGAGTAAATAATTCTAGAAGCAGAATTATATGAAGAAGAATGTAGCATCAGAATTGGAGACAGACTCATTAACAACCTGTGTTATGCAAATAATGTAACCTTGCCTACTGAGAGCAAAGTAGACTTCAAAGATCAAAGACCTTTGGTATGGGTTACATCTCAATGAAAAACAAAAATCCTCACCAATGGACCAATAAATAGCATCCATATAAATGGAGAAAAAATTGATGCTTTCAAAGACATAATTTTGCTCAGATCAACCATCAACACTCATGGAAGCAGGAGTCAAGAAATCAAATGATGTAATGCAGTATATAAATCTGCTGCACAAGACCTTGTTAAAGTGTTCAAGAACAAAGATATCAGTTTGAGGGCTAAGGTGCGCCTGACCCAAGCCATGATACTTTCAGCAAACTCATGTGCATGTGAAAGTAGGACATTGAATAAGAAAATCCATAGAAGAATTGATGCATTTGAGTTATGGTGTTGGTGGAGAATAGTGAAAGTACCATGGGCTCTCAAAAGAACAAACAGATCTATGTTGGAAGAAGTACAGCCAGAGAGCTCCATGGGAGCTAGGATGGCCAGACTTTGTCTCGCATACTTTGGACATATTATCAGGAGGGACAAGACACTGGAGAAGGATCTCATGTTTGGTAAAGTGGAGGGTTCGATTGCCACCATGGCAGCACCAATGGACTCAAACGTAGCAATGATTGTGAAGTTGATGCAGGCCCAGGCAGTGTTCTGGATAGGGTCACTATGAGTTGGTACTGACCCAATGGCACCTAACAACAACAATATTAACTGATAGGTGAAAGTTGGGAAGAGGACAAAGAACCAAGAAATTCCTTAAATCAGATCAAGAAACTTCCAGCTACTCCAGAATGTAAATAACATAGAAATTATTGAAGGTAATAGTCCATAAGTAATTAACATTTCTAGCTCTTCCTATACTCAAATAACTGAAAAGTGGGCATGCTAAGAAGATGTTTTTCTAAGCTACAAATTATTAAAGGTTTATCTTCATTACCATGGTTTACTTTTGAGCTATGGAGTGCCAACAACATACTTGGAATTAAACAAATGAATCAAGTATAAAACAGAGACAACCTGGATCATATGAGGAAAAGATAGATTCTACGCTTCTCTCTGTGACTTGGTATCTACCACTGAAACACTTAAACCCTGGAATGAAATCTCTTCTTGTGCAGTGTTTAGGTCATGATGGTTTTAGAGATGGGCATGTGCAGTGCCCTGGTAGTACAGTTTCCAGTGCTTAGTTGCTAAATGAAAGTTTTACAGTTTGAACCCACTAACCACCCTGTGGAAGAAATAAGTGGTAATCTGCTCCCATCAAGATTACAGCCTTGGAAGCCACATGGGACCATTCTATTTGTTCCTGTAGGGTTATTATAAATTTAAATTGACGGGATGACAATAGGTTTGGTTTTGGTTTTATGGGTGGACATCTAACTAGTTTGTTTATGTACTCTGGACTGGTAGCCATAAAGTCATAAGTTCAAACCCATCAGCCACTCCTTGGAAACCCAATACAGGGTAGACTATGATTTGGAACTGACTTGTTGGTCTTTATCAACAACAACAACATGGCTATGAGAGGTGAGCACATTTGCTTGTCATGTTTCTAGTTTTCATTTCCAGTCTGGAAATACAGAAAGGTAGTGAAACTCTCAATCAGTGCATTTTCTCTAATAATGACTCATGCCCCAAGGAGGATTTGTAGAGCTGAAAATTATGGGGAAGTCTAGAAAAAAGGAAATTTAAAGTGAAGCAGTAGTAATAAAAAATGACAACTTTAGGGAATATAGAGTAAGAAAAGGATGTTATATCAAAAAAGTAGCTACTCAGGGAAAGGTGGAATAATATACAATAATATGACATTTAGGGGCTTTGCACAAGAGGCATTTTAGGAAGGAAGAGATGGAAGTTTAAATTTAAAAACTATTCAAATTAGATAGATAATATACCTGTATTTAACCTAAGTACTTGTATGTTGTTGCTAAGTTTGGTCTAGTCGGTTTCAGTGAATAGCAAACCTGTTCAGGGTCTCCTAGGCTGTAAATCTTTACAACCTTATCTTTCTCCCATGGAGAGGCTAGTGAGCTCAACCTGCCCATTCTGTGGTTTGAAGTCCAGTATTTATCTTATGGAGCCACCACACTCCCAAGTAATTGCATTTGTTGTTGTTAATGTGTGTCATCAAGTCATTTCCGAATCATATCTACCCTGTATAGAGTTTCTCAGGCTGTTAATATCTACTGGAGCAGAAAGTCTCATCATTCTTCCATGGAACGACTGGTGAATTTGAACTCCTCACCCAGAGGTTATCAGTCCAACACATAATCACTACAGCACTGGGGCTCAAGTACTTGTAGAGAACCTCTTTGTTTAGGGTTTTTCCTCACAGTATAAATAAAACAGAAATGAAGGCTATAGTTTATTCTCTTTAATTTTGGTAGGCAGCTATAGGATGGCAGGGGCTTAGAGAGTAACGCAGACATTACCACTTGGGCTGATCTAAGACACAGTTCACTGTGCTGAGCCCACTACTCAGAAGGCTCAGAAGGAAATGAATAAAGTAAGTAATTTTGAGTGATTGTTTCAGGATTTTACTTCAAATACATGGAACAAGATGAAAGCATGCAGAACCTTTTTTTTTTTGGGTGGGGGGGAGGCAGAGCATACATATGGAGCACATATGCCCCTAAAGTTTGTTATGCTTAGGTGATTTTCCTGAACTTTACATTTTCAGAGGTGTCCCATATTGCTTACCAGTGGAAAAAATAGTGGTTCGTTGGCTAGTGCCCAAAACATAGACAGACCAACATTTTAAATATTAGCATATACATTGAGTTAATCATTTCTTCTCTTCTTTATTATTTACTTCATTATCGTGTTCATATGAGTGAAACTATACCACCTCTTTTACCCGATAGTTCCATTATATACTTACTCATTCTTTTCTCAGTTCATTGAATTCTACTTTATTGAGGTAATATTGTGGATACTTGGTTATAATGAAGATCGAAATAGCCTTAGAGAAGCTTGAGATTCAAAAGGACCACAGTAAATTCTTATTACTTACCAGTTATGAGATTTAGGGAAATTGCTTATCTTTTCTTATTCTAAGACTTCCTATTTATGAATTTCTTTCTGGAAAATACTGCCTACCTTTTGGGTGTTTGGAATCTGTTGAGTATTTACTATGTGCAAAAAGCATGTAAAACTATTTTTCTAAGTATGATTCTTTTGTCATAACCATTTGAGCAGTTCTATTCTTTTTCTCCCTCTACATAGTTCAGAGAAAGGAGGCTGAGAAAGGTAAAGTAATTTGCTAAAAGTCAAATAGTAAGTGTCAGACAAACACTCAAGATCAGGCTTTCTGGGTCCAAGTCCCTGGTTAATCTTCTCACTGCTCTGTATGCTCAGACATAAAGAGTTGATGACAGGGCCTACTGCAAAACGGGTTTACAAAGTTAACTTAGCCCTGTCTTGTGCTAAAGAAGCTTAATGTACATGTAAGGTGAGAGAAGTGGAGAGGTCAAAGGGCTCATATCCACACTAAAAAGCAATAAGTCACAAAAAGTCTTTGGGTCGTACAGACAGTTAACATGCTCAACTGCTAACATAAAGGTTGGCAGTTCAAGACTATCCAGAAGCATCGCAGAGGTAACACCTGGGGATCTAATTCTCAAAGAAAAGTCAGCCATTGAAAACCCTATGGAACACAGTTCTACTCTACACACATGGGGTCTCTATGAGTCAGAATGGACTTGACAGTAGCTGGTTTCAAGTAAATGTTGTTAGGCCCCCTTGGGTGAATTTCCTACTTAAAGTGACCCCATGTGACAGAGTAGAACTGACTCATTAGCTGTAATCTTTATGGAAGCAGATCACCAGATCGTTCTCCTATAGAACCCTGGGTG
Organism: Chrysochloris asiatica; assembly: GCF_000296735.1. Classification (NCBI taxonomy): domain Eukaryota; kingdom Metazoa; phylum Chordata; class Mammalia; order Afrosoricida; family Chrysochloridae; genus Chrysochloris; species Chrysochloris asiatica. The sequence continues at coordinate 8,165,270 of NW_006408617.1, forward strand.
GGGTTGAACCTCCAACCTTTCAGTTAGCACTGAGTTAACCATTGCACCATCAGGGCTGCCTGATAAAAATGTTAAGTGTAATCAAATACAGTAGCATCACAGCTAAGGTAACTGTTAAATAGAAAAGTTTTTAAGAGAAAATGAGTCACTATGAGACTCCAGATAAGTGAGTTTTCAACCCAAGTAAGTCTATCTTGGAGTTCATTCATTTTAATCAATTTCATCTGTATTCAAATACATGTTTGGGGCAGGGTAGGGATGTAAAATGTGAGTCACGAAGTTCTTCACAATATTCCACCTCAGGAGGTCCCATTTGGTTTGCCTTCAGACGACTGGGCTTCCACAGTAGGGTCAGCCATCTGGGAACTTGTTTTATTCAGAAGTCAGCATGTTGAAACGATGCAATGTGTTGTATTTCTGTTTTTAGAGACAAGCAAAATCAACACTTTTTAGGATACTGTATTTCTAGAAAATCTCTCTAGTGTTTTTCTTTTCACCTCTCTTCAAGTAGAACATGACTGCATTTGTTACGAGGATGATTAATTCATCCTTAACCTTGAGCACTGTGTCTGGCTGACAGTAGATGGAAAGTAGATATCTGCTAAATGCAAAACTAAAAGGAAGAGGAGAGTTCACCAAACACCTCATTGTATACCTAGGATGAATATTTCAACAAGGGAAAACTTTGACGAAAGTGTGAAACCACCTCTTATGTGCTGGAGCTGAATTTTGTTGCTGTTGTTATGTGCCATCAACTCAGTTCTGACTCATTGCAATTCAGTATAGAATTTCTGAGCAGCAGCTGGTGAGTTTGAACTGCCAACCTTGCTATTGAAACTGGCCTTGCAGTCCATTGTCACATCAGGGATCCTGGGGCAAAGTAGAACACCAGAAAATTAGAACAGTGATCCCTTCTTACATTTTCCTCCACATATAGAGTATTACAGAACACTTAATTGTGCTCATGAGGAACCTGTACATAAACCAAGAGGTAGTCTTTTGAATAGAACAAGGGGACACTGAATGGTTTTAAATCAGCTAAAATGTCAATTTGAGGACTGAGGTGTGCCTTACCCAAGCCATGATCTTTCAATAGGTACATATGCATGAGAAAGTTGGACAATGAATAAGGAAGACTATAGAAGAATTGATACAATTGAGTTACTGTTTTGGAAGAGAATATTAAAAGTGCCATGGAATTCCAGATGAACAAGCAAATATGTGTTGAAAGAAGTACAACCAGAATGTGCCTTAGAAACCAGGATTGCCAGACTTCAGCTTTCATAATTCAGAAATACTATCAGGAGGGACCAGTCTCTGAAGAAGGACATAATGCTTGGTAAAGTGTTTTGTTGTTGTTAGGTGTCATCAAGTAGGTACCGACTCATCGCGACCCTATCACAACAGAACAAAACACTGCCCAATCCTGGGCCAACCTCACAATTGTTGCTATACTTGAGACCATTGATGCTGCCACTTGGCCAATCCATCTCGCTCGGGATCTTCCTCTTTTTCTCTGACCCTCCACCTTACCAAACGTGATATCCTTCTCCAGCAACTGGTCCCTCCTGACAACATGTCCAAAGTATGAGAGATGAAGTTTGGCCATCTTGGCCTCCTAGGGTTAGCGAAAAGGGGAAGACCCCTAAAGAGACTGACTGGTACAGAGGCAGCAGCAATGGACTCAACCATAGCAATGACTGGTAGATTGATGCAGGTAGTGTTTCATTCTGTTGTGCATAACATCACTATGCGTCAGTAGTAGACAACACCTAACAACAACAGAAGGCAAGATTGGAAGCGTGGTGGCTTTGTAGGATAAACACTGGACTAGAAACTACAAGATCAGCAGTTCAAGTTCACCAACTTTTCAAGAGAAAGTTAGTGCTTTGTGCCCCTCAAAGATTTACAGTCTCAGAATCCCTATGCAGTGTCTCTATAAGTCCAAACCGACTCGATGGCCCTTAACTTAAGCAAGTTAAGTAACCCTGGTAATGCAATTCTTAAGAATTCAGCTGCTAGCCAAGAAATTAATAGTTTGAACCCACGAGTCAATCTGTGGAATAAAACAATCAGGGATGTGCTCCCATAAAGATTATAGCCTAGAATACCCTATGGAGCAGTTCTATTTTGTCATACAGGGTCCCTATGAATTGCAATAAACTAGATGATACATAATAACAACATAGTTATATTTGTTCCTTTTCGTGTACTCTTGGATAAGCATGTAATCCCATCTCAAGTTTGGTCTCTGTAGTGACCTAAGTAATTATTGTTGTTTGTAACATGCTGTAGGATACATTCCGACTAATAGCAACTCTGTATAGGTAGTGTAGTGGTTATGAGTGGGGCTGCCAAGCTCAAGGTCAGCAGTTCAAAACTTTTAGTGGTTCCGCAGGAGAAAGATGAGACTTTCTGCTCACGTAACGATTTACAGCCTCGGAAACCCTGTACAGAGTCGCTCTGAGTCGGAACCGTACTCCATGGCACATAACCACCACCACCACGATAGGGTTTCCAAGGAGTGGCTGGTGAGTTTGAACTGCTAGCCTTGAAGTTCAAACTGACCTCATTGTCCAGTGCTTATCCTACAGCACACACCAATTCTGACCTAAGTAATAGAGCTGAAGAAATTGCTTTGATTTCTACTTCTAAACTCAGACTTATAAGAATGAAGAAGAGGCCACTTACAGACATCGAAACTGAGTTTATTCATTTCTCCTTATATTTATCTCTGGATTATACTGAAATAAATGTTTAGAAAGGATTTTTACGCAGTTATTTAGGAGACAGAATTGGGGATTCGTGCTCTTAATTAAAATTTTACTTTGTAATAAAAATTTTATATTTTAATGAAAATCTATTTACATAAGAGACTATGTAGTATTAAAAAGCCTTGTATTCAGAAATATCTGAATTGGATTCAAGGCCCAGCCACTTACTGTATGATTTTGTCTCTTTTGAGTATACCTTTTCATCAGTAAAATGAAAATAATTTTCTACATTTATTACTCATTAATTTCTAGTTATCATTATTATATTATAATATTATTAACATAATGGAATCTAGTATAATGCTAGGGAAATGTCTTACCATGAGATTTATATTATAAAAATATGCAACCTGTACATGCATTAAATAGTTCTAATTTATTTGGACATGTCAGTGATATTTAAAACATTTTATTCATATATTGATTTTTTTGCAAACAGGCTAATTCTTTAAATAAGCTATGGAATTAATTTAAAATGCTTTAATAGCAGCAAGATTAGATTTTTAAATATGAAAAAAATTAACAATATCAATGGATCACTGATTCTCTATTTTCTGACTAAATTCCATCCATTCATAACTGCTCTCACACCAGAAGCAATTTTTGGATAGGAATAGGAGTTGCAGGAAACAGAGAACACGTCCATATACCAAAAACGTATTACATTAGAAGTGGCAGTTCTGTAACTCTGAGAGATTCGATTCTAAAGGAACATTTAAGATGAGTTTTTTATATAAGTAGGTAGATATTTCTTCTTTGAGGCATCAAGAGTAACTGGAGTGATTTGTGTGTATAGATCTGGGTGATTTTAACTGGAACTGAAATCAGACTTATCAAGAATATACAATATATAAAATGATTCCTGACCTGGGTAAATATATCTATGTGTATATTTGATACTTGTGTTAGTTTCCGATTTTTCTTGTGACAAAATACCACAAACTTAGTGGTTTAAAACAACAGAAATTTATTATATTGCTTTGATGGTAGTCAGAAGCTGTAAAATCAAAACATAAGCAGGATTGTATTTCTTCTGGAGGCTCAAAGAGAAAATCTATTTCTTTGCATTTTTCAAGATAGATTCAATATTTAGTCACTTTTAAAATAAGTACATTTGACATTAGAGTGTTGGTGACATGGTGGATTAAGCAAACCCACTAATCATTCTGCAGGACAAAAATCAGGGTGTCTGCTCCCATAAAGATTTCAGTCTAGGAAACTCTATAAGGCAGTTCCATCCCATAGAGTCACTATGAGTTGAAGTGAACTTGATGTCTGTGACTCTGTTGTGAGGTTAGAGCCTGTTTGCACTGTTTGACTTATAGACACTTCATTCATCTTCAAAGTCAGTGGCATAGTAACTACAAATTTTTCTCTTTCACCTTCTCAGCCTCTTGTTCTGTTGTTCCATTCCCTTCTCTGATTATGACTCTTGCCTTGTTTTCTGGACCTGGAGATTGATTACATTGTACCCACTGAAATAATCCATGGTAAACTTCCCATCTAAACTTCCTTAACTTAATCACATTTATAAATTATCTTTTGTCATGTGAAGTAACATATTTATAAATTATAGGTATTAGAATGTGAACATTTTAGGGGACTATTATTCTGCCTGACACCTACCCCTCACCCACAAAATTATCTTCACTACATAGGAAAAATACTATGATTTCATCCCAACACCCCCAGTAGTCTCAAACCTTTACAGGATCAAATTCAAAATACAAATTCAAAATACAAATTCAAAAGTTCCAAATCTCATCAACAGGTGACACATTTCTCTCTGTCTGTAAAATGAGAAAACAAGTTAACTAGAAAAAATGCAATGCTGGATCAGGCACAGAATATCAGATTTAGACATTGTGGTGCTGTGGGTTAATGTGGCGCTGGACTGTAAAGTTGGTTTGAACCACAAGGTCGGTGATTCAAACTCACCAGCTGCTCCTCAGAAATCCTATTCAGGGTTGCAATGAGTCGTAACTGACTCGGCGACATTTAACAACAACAATAATTCAAAAATGGAGAAAAATGAGTTTTTAAAAAAGTTTCCAGTCTCAAACCTATTTGAATTTGCAGGACAAATTCCATTAGGTGTTAATGATGGGTGATAACCTTCTCAATTTCACCCACTAAACCCTCAGCTCCACCCTCTGAGTCATCCTGCATATTTAAAAAACTGTAGTACATATTTGTGACTGGTTGGAATTTTGGTGTGGCATTGTAGGCTAAACAATGAACTGCTAACTGCAAGGTCAGTGGTTCAAATCTACCAGCTGCTCCTTGGAAACCCTACGCAGGATAGTTATGAGTTGGAACCGACTTGACAGCACTTAACAGCAACACCATTTGTGACTGATTAGTTCTATCAATCTGTCTGTCCTACCTGTAAAATTTTGAGAGTTAGGTAACTTTCTTTTATTTTGTCCTCTTTCTGTCCATTTATGTCCAAGTTAGCAGTGTTGTTGCTGACATAATTTTCTCAAAAGCCTTGTGGGACAGCTATGCATGTCTTGCGATTCACTTCATTAAACAAGAGATTCATCAGAGATTTTTCCTAGATAATCTATGTATGTTTTTGCTTTCTACTGTGAAAGTTGTGGGAATTCATAAATCACATACATTATCTTTCAACATCTCCCTGCTTGACTGCTTATTGTGATCTTTAATTTGTCCAAGTTACTAGAAAAGCAACTGTGTCCAGTCCCATCCTTGCCTTTGGTTCTAAAGCATGCTTTCTAGATGGTGATTATCCTATTTTTAGTATCTTGTGCAATCAGAATAAGCTAAGAATTTCTCAAATAATACATTTCTGTGCCTCTCTACTTAAAATTTCTTTCTTTCATACTTCTCTTTCCTCTAACACACTACTATGGGCATCAAGAAGAACCAGACAGCACCTTGATCACTTACTCTGCTTTCCAAAAATTCTGCTTTCTATAAAACTGCAGAACTATTAAGTAATTTGTGTGAATTTCTTCACCATAGAAATGATTTCTATTACTCATATTCCTTATAACGTGTTCCTTATTCCATTCTGAGCCTTAATCAACAGTGCCTTTGAATCTGTATTTCTACCATAAGTCTCTTTATTATACTTTAGACAATGTTGGTTTTCTGCACAATGTTCTAACTTTCTTCTGAGTCCTCATTAGTAGAATCATTAACATCAACAGTTCTACTAACAAAATGTTCATGATATTTCTGTTAAGCTCCACAAAATTCTTTTCGTTTTTGCCTATTGGCAAATTCCAAAGCCACTTCCACATTTAATTTTTGTTGTTGTTGTTACAGCTGCACCCTGCAGCTAATATCAAAATATGATCTGTCTTTTATTGCTGCAGTAATAAGCTTGTTGTTGCTATTATTAGGAGCAGTCGAGTTAGTTCCCATTCATAGTGATCCTATGCACAATACATCAAAACACTGTCCCAGTCCCATACCAGCCCTGCATCATCCTCACAACTGTTGTTATGTTCTAGTCCATCGTTACTAACACTGGAAGCTTCTATTTTTCACTAACCCTTGACTTACAAGTATGTTGTCCTTCAGGGACTGGTCCCTCCTGACATGTCCAAAATAAGAGGGACATAATCTTACCATCCTCTGTTCTAAGGAGCATTCTGGCTGTACTTATTCCAAGACAGATTTGTTTGTGCTTCTGGCAGTCCCTGGTACTTTCAATATTCTTCACCAACACCATAATTCAAATGCATCCATTCTTCTCCAGTGCTCCTTACTCATTGTCCAACTTTCCCATGCATGTGAGGTGATTGAAAATATCATGATTTGGGTCAGGTGCACCACAATCCTCAAACTGATATCTTTGCTCTTGAACACTTTAAAGAAGTTTTCTACAGCAGAGTTGCCTAATGGGATACTTCACTGATTTCTTGACTACTGCTTCCATGAACACTGATGTGAATCCAAGCAAAATGAAGTATTTGACAACTTCAATGTTTTCTCTGTGTGTCATGATGTTATTTATTGGACCAGTTGTGAAGATTTTTATTTTCTTGATGTTTCTTGGTAGTGCAATCCATACTGAATGTTGTAGTCTTTGATTGTCATCAAAAAGTATTTCAAGTCCTCTTCACTTCCTACATGCAAGGTTGACTCTTCCTCCAATCCTTGTGCCATATTCTTCTACATATAAAGTAGCTTCTCAGATTACTTATTCAGTATACAGATTAGTAAGTATAGTGGAAGTAAAAGTATAGTAAAAGCATACAACCCTGGCACACACCTTTCCTAATTTAAACCATCCAGTATCCCCTTGCTCTGTTTGAACAACTGCCTCGTGGTTTTTGTACAAGTTCTTGATGAGCAAAATTAAATGTTCTGGAATTTTCATTCTTCTCATCCATAGTTTCTTAGGATCTACACAGTTGAGTGTCATTACATGCTGAATAAATCACAAGCAAACTTCTTTTGTATTCTCTTCTTTCATTCAAGATTCATCTGATGGCAATTCTTCATTCCACATCAACTTTTGAATGTGACCTGAATTCTAGGCAGCTACTTGATGTACTGGTGCAATCATTTCTAATTATCTTCAGCAAAATTTCACTTGCATGTGATAGTAAGAATATTGTTCAATGATTTCTGTATCCCATTAGGCCACCTTTCTTAAGAAGGGAAACAATCCTAAACTATTCCAACTGGTTGGCCAGGTTGTTGTTGTTGTTGTTAAGTACCGTTGAGTCGGTTCCGACCCATAG
>NW_006408617.1:8172864-8173340 GCF_000296735.1 Chrysochloris asiatica
CTCTCTTCCCATCAGCCGGCAGCTCCATTCTCCACTTGAGTCCTCCATGGCCACGCCACTGACTCTGGGCCCAGGAGACCCCAGGTCTCCTCACACTACTTGCCAACCAGGTCCCCAACTGGGTCCACAGAAGCCCACTGAATATTGTAAGGCTTAGCTTGCTGCTACATTGCTGCCTTTACCTCACTTCTCCCCATCGGTGATGCGTGTGGTCACCAATCAGAGCGTGCATTTCCACCGAGTCTCAGTCTTGGAAGGGGGCCTGCATTGAGAGGACCCGACCACCTGCCCTGATGTCTCCTAGGGAAGTGACCCGTTTGTTCCTGTAGTAACAGTCCATCTGCCTGCATTGTATCGTATTTTTCCTGTAGATCTTTCATTCAAGACGTATCTTTTGTTATTCTCACCGCTCCAAGCTGGTCAGCTCATCCTTTCAAGTGGAGATTTCTCATCTCTGGTGATCTGGATGTGGTTCC
>NW_006408617.1:8179003-8193672 GCF_000296735.1 Chrysochloris asiatica
TAACCACTAAGCTAGCATCTTCTAAATTTCTTGGCATTGACTGGTGAAGGCTGTCAGTGCTGTAACCATTTGCTGAAACATTTCCATTTTTACCCCATCAATTCCTGTAGTCTTGTTTTTCGCCAATGCCTTCAATGTAGCTTGGACTTCTTTCTTCATTCACTACCATTGGTTCTTGATCATATGGTATATGGAATATACAGTGACTCTGTATATTCTTTCCATCTTGTTTTTATGCTTCCTTTTATTTAATATTTTGCCCATGGAATCCTTCAATATTACAAGTTGCTACTTGAGTTTTTTTCTTCAGTTCTTTCAATCTGAGAAATGCTGAACTGGTTCTTCCATTCTGACTTTCCAACTCCAGTTCTTTGCGCATTTCATTGTCTTCTTGAGCTACCCTTTGAAATTTTCTATTCAGTGTTTTTAATTTATTGTTTCTTTCAGTTGCTTTAGCTTCTCTATGTTCAAGAGCACATTTCAGTCTTTTCTGACATCCACTTTTTTTTTTTTTAATTCTTGTCTGTTTAATTACCTTTTGGTTTCTTCATGTATGATGTTCTTTATGTCATCCTACATTTCTTCTGGTCTTCGGTCAATAATGTCTAATGCATCTGTTCTTGAGATAGTCTCTCAATTGAGGTGGAATATACTCAAGGTCATATTTTGGCTCTAGTGGACTTGTTTTAATTTTCTTCAGCTTCAGCTTAAACTTGCATATGAGCAATTGATGATATGTTCAGTTGGCTCCTGGCCTCTTTTGACTGATAATATTGAACTTCACTGTCTCTTCCCTCAGATGTAGTCAATTGTATTCCACTGGTGAGTTTGATGTGTATATTCACTGTTGCATTGTTGAAAGAAAGATATTTTCAATGAATAAGTCATTTGTCTTGAAAAATTCTATCTTGCAATTTCCAGCTTCATTTATATTATCAAAGTCATATTTTTAAACTACAGATCCTTTCTCTATGATTCCAACTTTTGCATTCCGATCACCAGTAAGTATCAGTGCACCTTGATTGCATGTTTGATCAATTTTAGATGCAAAAGTTGTTAGAATTATTTGATTTCCTCATCACTGGCTTTAGTGGTTGGTGAGTACATCTGAATAATAGTGGTAATAATTGATCTTTATTGAGAGCATATGAATATTATACTAGCACTTGGCATTGTACTTCAAGATAGATATTGAAATGCTCATTTTGATAATGAATGTGAGAGCCATTCTTCTTCAGCTTGTCATTGCCAAAATACTAAACCATATGACTGTCTGATTTTAAATGGCAAATAACAGCCCATTTCAACTTGTTAATGCCTAGGATATAGATCAAAATGCATTCTACTTCATTTTTGATGACTACAATTTTCCTAGTTTCATACTTTCTTACATTCTACATTCCGATTATTAATGAATGGTTGCAGCTGTTTCTTCTCATTTTGTGTTGTGCCCCATCAGTAAATGAAGGTCCCATTAGCTTTGCTCCATCCACATCATTAAAATAAACTATAATTTGAGGAAGAAGTACTTTTTTTATTATACTTTGAGTGCCTTCCAACCTGAAGTGCTCATTTTCCAACACTTTATCAGACAATGTTCCATTGGTGTTCATAAGATTTTCACTGGTTTACCTTTTAGAAACGATCCTTCTCTCCTTCCCCCCAAGTCTGCCTTTGTCTTGAAGCTCTGCTGGAACCTGTCCACCATTTATGGCCTTGTTGTTAATCTAAATATCAGAGGCATAGCATCAAGCATCACAGTAACACACAAATCGCCACAGTATGACAAATTGACAGATGAGTGGTGTACTACCACAAACAAAGTAATTTAAAACAAAGCAAAAATTGGCTATCTTACAGTTTTGGAGGCCCAAAGTCCAAAATGTCTTTCACTATTCAACATCAAGGTGTCTTCTGGGCTACGCTCCCTCCAGAAGTCTCTTTCTATGTGTATGCTCTGCATTCATCCTCACATCTTTTCCTGTATGACTCTATTGCCTCCTCTTTTCCTTCCAAGGACCCTGGAGATACAAATGAATCCAGTTGAATAGTCCAGGATAACCTCCCCATTTTAGATCTTTAACTTAATATATCTGCAAAGTTCCTTAGCTATGTTTCATAGTAAATTCACAGGTTCCAAAGACTGGGCCATGGATGTGTTTGGGTAGAGTCACTATTCTGTCTATCACAATGCTGAATCTTGCCTTCTTCCTATGTTGTTGTCGTTAAGCACTATCAAGTCAGTTCCGATCCATAGCAACCCTGTATAGGGTTTCCTAGGAGCAGCTGGTAAGCTTGAACCACCAACCTTGCAGTTCAAACGGCTTTGCAGTCAGGCACATTAACCCACAGCGCCACACCAGGACTCCCCGCTTCTTCCTATAGCAGGCAATATATAAAGATCTCCTCCAGTATTCAGTAAGCTAAAGGACTACTGGTTAGGGAGAAGGTAGTCATAAAGCAAGAACTATTCCTTTTAATAACCATGGGAAATTGTGATTTTGATCATTTATAAATCAAGATAATCAGATGAATAGATTTTTTGGAAGGAAACAGATGTACATATAAAAATGCAATGAATTTTAAGGAAATAGGATTGTAGCTTTAAAACTGTGAATGGATTCAGTATGTCTATATTCTGGAAGAAGACATAATATAGTTTTGTGCTGTTATAGAATACACTGCTGCTTGTTTTACTCTTTTGCCTTTCCTCTCTTTTTTTCTGAACTGTGAATTAATGCAAAACTGTGCTAAACACTTGCTGTTTCATTTTATTCATCCAATTCTTCATTTTATAATATTCAAATGAGAGTAAGAATATAAAAAACTCCAATCGGTCATAAATTTGACTTGGCAGCAGCATTCTGAATGTTTAAAAAGAACATGAATCTTGTTATTATCGGAGGGATGTGCATATGTTAAGAATTATAGAAAAATGAATTCAGGCTAATGGCTCTCAGCCTATGATATGTCTGTTGGTATGATTCTGCAAGCAAATCTAAGCTAGATTATAGATCATATGTTTAGCTTTAATAAAATTTAATTCATCACTTCCCCAATTTAGTTTGAAATCAATTTTCCAAGTACTAAGCAGTTGATCTTTTTATAATGAATCCAGAATAAAATAGCAAAGCTATTTTGATATTTTATTGAAGGTTAACTTGCCACCTTGAAGGTGGTGTTTGTGTCTGCTTCAGTTTCATGGCTTCTATGTGAAGTACTACCCAGGACACTCTGCCTGGAAAGTGGTTGGTACTAAATAAAAGTTTCTTGTATTTAATTTAGTAAATTTCAAAGAGAAAAACACATTCTCCTTTTTCTTCTATACTGTTTATAGTATTAAATCTTGAAATGTTTAGTACATAAAAACCTTACTCTATGTAGCATTTTAGGAACATTTTTAATTATATATGCAATATAAGCCAGTTCACAACAGTAAAAAAGGCATTTCTTTGTTGTTTGAATTTATTTAATCTATTCACTGAGGAAGACGGTTTTTCTTTTTGGCACTTTTATTTCTTAAATGTTAGCATAAAATTGTAGTGAAGCCACAGAACCTGGAGCCAGACTGTCTAGCTTTCCTCCCCAGCTCTTAAATTTACCAGTCACCTGACTTTGAGCAACTTTTATAATCTGTTGGGTCTCTGTTTCCTTATCTGTAAAATGGTGATACAAGTAACAATTGCCTCTACCTTCATAAAGTGGTTGAGGTCATTAAATGAATTTAAGTTTGATACATAGATAACAGTTTATATATATATATATGCTTCTATGTTTTTCTTTAATGTGCCTCTTATATTTCTAAAGTAATAGGAAATATTTAAATGTGCTGAGATAGAACCTGACTTTAGAAATAAGATCATGACAATGCATTTTGCTTTGTGAACCCTGTCACATTAAGATGACTTCTGAATCAAAAAAAATTTTTGAGAGACATTTTTAATAACATACTAATGCAAAGCATTGACCTTTATTTCCAAACTATTATCATGCTCTGAAATACTGGTGTGGCACTATAGGATAAACACTGGACTGCTAACTGTAAAGTTGGCAGTTCAAATGCACCAGCCATTCCTCTACAGAATTGCTATGAGTCAGACCCACTTGAGAACACTTAACAAGAACAACAACCAAGATCTTAAGATCATATTTATCGTCTGTTATTTCAGATTTTTAGACAGTGATTTGTTTAACGGGAAATGTACCCAAATTTGTCACATCTTAGTGTCATGAGAATATATTTTTATGAAATATTCTATTCCAAATTTCAGAATTTCTGAATTAGAAGAGTGGTTTATAACAAATGTATCAATAAAGCCCTTAAAATACCTTTTAATATTAATTTGTGTGTGTTTTTAGATGGTCTTTTACCATTAATGTTGTTGTTGTGGTTGTTAGGTGCCTTCAAGATGGTTCTGACTCATAAAGACCCTATACACAACAGAACAAAGCACTGCCCCGTCCCAAACCATTCTGACAACTGTTGTTATATTTGAGACCATTCCTATTGGCACTATGTCAATCCATCTTGTAAGGGTTCGTCCTCTTTTTTGATGACCTTCCACTTTACCAAATATGATGTTCTTGTCCAAAGATTGGTTCCTCCTGACATGTTCACAGATAGAAAGATAAAGAAACAAAGATGAAATCTCACTATTATTGCTTCTAAGGAGCATTCTGACTGCACTACTTCCAAGACACATTTGTTTCTTCTTCTGGAAGTCCATGATACTTTTAATATTCTCCAACACAATCATTCAAATTCATCTATTCTTCTCTGGTCTTCCTTATTCGTTGTCCAACGTTCACATGCATTTGATGAGTTTGAAAATGCCATGCCTTGGATGCTCAAATTGATATCTTTGCTCTGTAATACTTTCAAAAAGCCTTTTGCAGCAAATTTGTCTAATGACTTAATTTCCTGACTGCTGCTTCCATGAGCCTTGATTGTAGATTTAAGCAAATTGAAGACTTTGACAAATTCCATCTTTTCTCATGATGTTACACATTGGTCCAGTTGTGATAAAGTTGGTTTACTTTACATTGAAGTGCAATCCATTCTGAAGGCTGTAGTCTTAGACCTTCATCAGTAAGTATTTTCAGCCCTCTTAGCTTTCAGCAAGCAAGGCTGTGTCATCTGCATATTGAAGGCTGTTAATGAGTCTTCCTGTAATCTTTCCTGAAGCTATATTCTTCTTCATATAATCTAGCTTTTTTGATTATTTGCTCAGCATACAAATTGAATCAGTATGGTGAAAGAATACAACCCTGTTGCACATATCGGACCTTTCCTAAATTCCAACCATTCAGTATCCCCTTGCTCTGTTTCAATAACTGCCTCTTGGTCTATGTCCAGATTCCTCATGAACACAATTGTTGTTGTGGAATACCCATTCTTTGCAACGTTATCCGTAGTTTGTTATGATTCCGTTGAATGCCTTTGCATAATCAATAAAGCACAAGCAAAAATATTTCTGGTATTCCCTGCTGTTAACCAAGATCCATCTGATATCAACCATCAACAAAATTTTATTTGCATGTGATATTAATGATATGATTCAATGATTGTCTCATTCTGTTGGGTAACATTCTTTGGAATGGGAACAGATGTGGATCTTTTTCAATCTGTTAGCCAGGTAACTTCCAAATTTCTTGGCATAGACAAGTGAGAGTCTCCAGCACTGCATCAATTTGTTGAAACATTTCAGTTTGTACTATGAGTTGGTATTGACGTGATGACACTGAGTTCGATGTTTGAGGCAGAGGTTATAACATAATATGTAAGTAGCATGTTAGCTCATGGTAACATTCCTGCACTGCAAGATAATGCACTGGACCTCAGGTCATTCTGTCAGATCATTGTTGTTGTTAAGTGCCATCAAATTGGTTCCGACTCATAGCAACCCTGTATAGGGTTTCCGTGGAACAGCTGGTGGGTTTGTTAAATGGGAAAACATCAGACTGTCTGAAAAGGATGACTGACAAAGCTGGTTCTAATGATGACACTCTTTCTTTCTTATGTAACATATGCCTCTCTGAATAAGAGAAAAATGTGGAGTCCATCATTTTCATCGTATTCATATATTTTAGATAATTGTGTCTCTGTAGGGACAGAGAAGCAAAGAGCAGTTTTGTTGTTGTTGTTAAATGCCACAGAGTCAGTTCCAACTCATAGCTACCTTGCATAGGGTTTCTGAGGCTGAAATTCCTTGTGGGAGAAGCTAGCCTTATCTTTCGTCCAGGAGTGCCTGGTGGGCTTGAGTCACTAACCTGTGATTAACAGTCTAGTGTTTATCCTACAGAACCATCAATCATGCTCTCCCAAGGTGTGGAACTGTAGGATAAGCATTGGACTGCTAACCACAAGGTCAGCATGTCGAACCCACCAGCTTGTCCTAGGAAACCCTATGAGTCAGAACCGACTCAATAGCACTTAACAACAACAACACAAGTTTCATTAAAACTACATTCAAATCTGCCACTTATTAATTTGTGATGGGGGAAAGCTTCTCAGCCTCTGAGTCTCTGTTTCCTTATTTCTAAATTATAGAAAATAATGCTCCTGCCTCATGAGACTGTTAGAAAAGTAAATGAGAAATGTTCTTATAACATTTAGTATGATTCTAGCACTGGGGTAGTGTTCATTATTAACATAATATAGGTTTACATAACTCACGTCAGAATAATTCAAAAAATACGAAAGAAGACAATCTTTTCTTTTGCCGTTTATATAAATGTATGCTCATATATGAGCATTCTCAGATCTTGCTTGAAACTTGAAGAAAAGAGGGTGAACATGGAACATCAAAAATACTGCTAAATATAGCAGTCTGTTTTAGGTGATCAAATATTTTAAATGTCTTCACTGTTTAGGAGGTGATACTATTTTCTTTTCCAAGCTGACACATATCTAAGCATGCTGCCTTTGTTTTCAGCGACTGTTGTCCCTACTAAGTCTGTGAGTGGACCTGCAGAAGACAGTGCTGCGTGGAGCAAAGGTGTCTCAGACCTCCAAGAGGTACTCTCCTTGAAGGAACGCATGGCAAGGTACCAGGCAACTGTTTCCAGGAGAGACTGCCCCAGCTTCTCTGCTAATGTAAGCTGCACCTGGAGGTTCTTCTTTGTTGGCACTGTGCTTGTCTGCCCTTCCCACTTCTTCCTTGCACTGGCCATGGAAGAATGCTACTACCAGAAAAGGGGAGAAAGTAGGAAGAGCTGGAAAACCATGGGAATTAAATTTAGATTTGAATTTGAGTTTCAGCTCTGCCACATACTGCATGTGAGGACTTGGGCTATTAGCTCAAGCCTTCTTAGAGTTTCAGTTTCCTTAACTGCAAAAATGGGTAACACACAGGGACTTCAAAAAGTTCATGGAAAAATGAGTTTAAAGGATAATGGAATTTTCCCACAAACTTTTTGAGGCTCCCACATATGTCTACTGTGTAGGGTCTTAAGGAGTCTGATTGGTACAAGCAGTTTACCATCTGCTGCTGCCCAAGGATAACTCTTCAAACCCACTTAGCAACTCTTCAAAAGAAAGGTCTGGGGAACTGCTTTTGTAAAGATCACAACCAAGAAACCTAGCACGTGAGGTCTCCACGAATTGTGGTCCACTTGATGTCTGCCAACCACATAAGGTTTTGTTAAGGAGATAATTTATGTGCAAGTGATAAGGCACCGTACAAATGTTATTACTGTCATTGTTATCACTTAACCTATGACTATTCTTTTTAGGAAAGTTGGTAATTAATTTCAAATTTTAATAACGTAGGTCTGCACGCTGCCCTCCTTGGTTCCATACATGGTTCATTGAAATGCAATGGCAGGATAATTTCTTTTGCTTTTCTCGTTTCTCTGTATGCACTAAATCCATTAGGAGCAGCTTAATCAACATAGAAATGAGAGAGATTAGCAATAGAGGCACTTTCCTAAACCAATTATAATTATACAAAACTGCAGGATTCAGTGAGACCACCGATTTTTAGAGCCAATGCATAATGAAGTCATATTCAGAAGATTTTGTTGGGTTCCAAATTCTGTGGCCTTCAATCCACAGGATTTGATGAGTCATTTTATTATTAGAAGCATTCTAGCTTAATGGAATATAAGGATATTTCTTTATAATGATAATCTTCAAATTAGCAAAGCTGTTTCTGTGGGTTTTTTTGTCAAAACACACTGAGGGAGACAGGGAAGGCAGGAGCAAGGGAAGAAGGGAGAATGAAAGAATGACTAACAAAATAGGGTGGTATTTTAAAATAGCTACTGTTAACGTTCTCTACAAATTTTTTAGAGAGATAGACTGACTGTGCCAAGCTCATTAACAATATTACAATTCTAGATGACATTTAGGTTGTTACATAGTCATTAAAGCACATTTTTAGATACAGCATAGATTTCAAATGAATGTATTTAAATGACACAAGTAACCAGATCACTTCCAAAACAACTAATCTCACCACTGCATCTCCTGCCAGGCTGCTAAGATAGCACCCCCTGCTGGATCATTAGAACTTTACTACAAATCTATGCTCCAAATTGGTGACTTCATCTTTGGGAAACAATTGATTTGAAAGTACCTAGTTAAAGAAAGTTTATTTAGTAAACCATATTTCAGAAGACTTTGATGATGTTACACACTAGCAGACTATAATATAAAACATAATAGTATCAATTCATAACTTCTATTTATGCTGTGTTAAAAAGAGACTGTTTAAAAAGTCATGCAAAGAAACTATAATCCCATGACCATCAAGTGAATTCCAACTCACAGCAACCTTGCCTAGGGTTACCAAGAGTGTAAACCTTTACTGAAGCAGACTGCCTCATCTTCTTCTGGAAGTA
This sequence comes from Chrysochloris asiatica, assembly GCF_000296735.1. Taxonomy (NCBI): domain Eukaryota; kingdom Metazoa; phylum Chordata; class Mammalia; order Afrosoricida; family Chrysochloridae; genus Chrysochloris; species Chrysochloris asiatica. The sequence goes on from NW_006408617.1 coordinate 8,187,848, forward strand.
ACTAATGAGTTCAAACCGCTGGCCAGGCAGTTAGCAGTCCAATGCTTAATCCTCAGTGCTAAAAAGGATCCTTCTGGGAGCTAAAGTATTCCACTAGTCCATCAAAAAAATTTTTTTAATTGTAATCCTATTCTGTAAGTGGTTTACTTATAAGGCATTTAACAATTTTCCTGGAGTAGACGGACTTTAGTCCCCTCTTACCTGCCCATTTTAAAGACAAGAAATCTGAGAAGTGATTTATGGGGAGGTGGTTACAAAATTAGGAGTCCTGGTGTCGTGCTGTAGGATAAGTACTGAACTGCTAACCAAAAGGTAAGGGATTCAAACCCACCAGCTACTCTTCAGAAGCCCTATGAAGTATCTCTATGAATTGAAACTGACTTGATGGCCTTACCAACAATCACAATTAGGGTAGCTATTAGTCAGCATTGACTTGCTGGCAAGGTGTTTGGGACACAAAGAGACAGTGATAAAGGCAAGTTACAGTCCTAGTCTTTGGACCCCTTTCTCTTTTAACTATACTGATCTGTCGTCTCATCTCATACAAGAAAGCATTTGCGGTCCAGCAAATACCCTATTATTTGGTTTGCTCCTAAATAAATTTTATGAGCAGGAAAGGCACATATATTTTCTCAAAGAAATCCAGGTAAATGCTTAAGAAAAGCAAAATAACTGCCTTGCTTGGTCAGTACCTCACCTCACATGCTTGGTCAATTCTGGGAGGTAGGAGGAGTCTTGCCTGTGATGAAGTCTTTATCTACACTATTACCTTGAGTATTTTAAATGGTCTTCTAGGGGGGGAAAAAGACCCTAAACTTAAATATTTTTTTTAAAGAGAACCCTGTATGAAGTCTGGACAAACAATAGACAAAGACAAACCAATTGTCAATACACTCAGAAAGGTTGAAGGTTCGAATTCACCCAGAGCCACATGAAAAGACAGGCCGGGCAAACTACTTCTGAAAAGTCAATCATCGAAACTGCTATGCAATACAGTTCTATTTTGTCACATATATAGCTGCCATGACTTGGAATACACTCAACAATAACTGGGTCAGTTAGGCTAGTTAGAACATGATGTAAAACAAGGGAAAATCATGCTCCCTTCTGAGCAAGATAGCATCACCCAGTGCATTGTCCCAGAATGCTTCTTGAGCCAGGTCTGCCATAGCACATAAGCAAACCTTCATTTCTGAATTCAGCTGAAGATGCCACCCTAAACTACAGCCCAAAGCACCTGCCTCACTTGTATGCATCAACAGCAGTAAAAACAGTGGCAGCATTGTAATTTTATTAGGGGCTATAGGGATATAACCATTCTACTATTAAAAATGGAGTCTTGGTAGAGTGCTACCAAGCCCTGGCCTGTTAACCACACGGTTGGCAGTTCATACCCATCAGTTGCTCCTCAGAAACCCTCTACAGGGTGACTATAAGTCAGAACTGACTCCCAGGCATCTAAACAACAAACCACTATTGAAAATAGTCCACTGTATGCATTTTCACATGTGTAAAATGGTCTGATTCCAAACCACAAAGCTATCTGGTAACTGAGAGGCAGGCAGCCTGACCATTTTAAGAAGCAATATTTTTGTAAGGATGTACATATGATAGGACTTTGAAAAGTTCATGGAATTTTATATAAAATATAATGGAATTTTTCCACAAACTTTTTAAAGCCCCTTCATATTAGGAAGATATCTAATTCTTAGCATACTTCTGTGATTTACCAGACTAATTTGCATATAATTTTGACATTGTTTTTAGCAGTTGAATTTTTTTTTATGAATATCTAATTTCATTTGTTTATGTAATATTTACAGACTATCTATATATGGCTCATTCCATCCAGGAAGATCACTTATGTAAATTAAATGGCAGAGAGGCAATAAGAAATATTATGGCCTTACTTCACCCTCTCCCTTCTGTACCCTCTTAAATTTCAAAAGAGATGCCATATTTCTCAGAACCTTACAATGTATCAAATAACAATACTTGGCCAAGGTTTGCATATGAAGGCTGTTGCAGAATTTGATAGAATATACTTATATATCTAGTACATATTAGTTGTATTATATTATCCCCTCTTGTAAAGCCAATGAAATATTTGAAAGTCCATTGTAGGGCTCAACATTACAAACTTGCTAATGCAACCAATTGAATTTTTACTAGTCATTCTGGACTTTAATTATTATCTGGAGTATAAATTCAGTGTACACTATGTTTGACTATGGAAAACCCCCTGGATGAGAAACTATATATTTGTTTAAAGATTCCAGGACCCCTTAGGGTTCACAGCCCATGGCTTGGAAGCATTCCTCTTGGACCACCAGTTACCTCAGGTCTCAAGTCTTCAAGGTTATGTCAGGACTGGGCCAGACCTCAGGAAACCTGCTATGGTGGACTGGCTCAGGGCCTGTTTGCTTAAGAGCTGTCATCCCATCTGGGCTTGAATACCTGATGACCTCTTGAATGTGCTACATCATCAAAACCAAGGATTTAAGCAACTTTTTGTACTTCCCATGGGGGAAAAAATTCAGAATGAACTCCTCACATATTTTGCAAATTGTCCCCATTGATTCCTATCAAAACCCGTTTTCTCCTCTGTAAATGATGTGACAGAGTAGCACTAACATTGTTCTGACATTAAAATCCCCTGTGTCTCACACCCCAGTGCTCAGAGTTGAGTCCTGGGCCAAACCAATCCTGGACCAGTGTAACTTCTGTTTTTCTGCCTGTCCTTGAGGCTAGTGACTACAACCGATAGATGATAGTTCAAAGTCAATCTCCAAAGCTCACTTCTTAAAGTAAGAACTTAACAAGTTGCTTTTCTTCTCAAAACCTCAATTCACTCATATTAAAATCAGACTAATAAGTGTCCATAACTCACAGAATACCCAGAAGTATGAAATGAAAGAATATATGTGAATGTATATAAAAGCATCTAGCACAATGTCTTAACTATCCATTACTACAATTAATGTTGAAATTATTGCAAAATAGATATTCTAAGGCATTTTAATTTGTTCATCTTAATGATTTTTAAAAAATGGAGTCAGTTAAAGTGATTTTTGGTAACTATTCTTAACAATGTGTTACCTATATAGATTGTTGGGGGATTTTAGTGATAAACTTATTTTGAGCTAAAATTAAATCCATTATTCTAATACCCAGTATTCTGTGTATTATATGAAATAGTGCATAGAAATGTATAGAAATGCATTCCAGGCCTGTTGGAATGTATTTCTATAATAACATAAAGTCCTGGTGACACAGTGGTGAAAATGCTCATCTACTAACCATAAGGTCACCAGTTGGAACCCACCAGCTGCTCCTTGGGAGAAATATATTATGGTCTGCTTCCATAAGTTCCAGCCGTAGAAACCCTTTGGGACAATTCTATTATGCCCTTTAGGGTTACTATGAGTAGGTATCAAGCATGGCAACAATAGTGGGATTGTTCAAGATCAGGCAGTGTTTTGTTCTGCTGTGTATAAGGTTGCTATGGGTCAGTACCAACTCAATGACACCTAACAACAACAACAATGAGTAGGTATTAGCTCAACAGTAGTGGATTTGTTTGCTAATACTACACATACTTCTGATGCACTGGACTTCAAGGTCAGTTTGAACCGCAAGACCGGTGGTTCAAACCCACCAGCTGCTCCTTGGAAATCCTTTACAGGATCGCTATGAGTTGGAGCTGACTCAACCGTACTTAACAACAACAACAACACATAGCTGTTTGTATTGGAATGAATCCAGATATCAAAATTTATCTGAGATAAGGAGAATTAACTAAAGAATTTGAAGATTAATCTAACTTTGTAACAAAAGACTGATAAATGATAAAAACAACATGAAGAAACTATTTTTATTAGGGTTCTGTGCAAAAGTCTGCTGAACAAATTGTGTGTATTAATACCTTTTTATAATACCAACCATCAATCAATGTCAAATATTTTTTTAAAGTTTTAGAATTCCATCCTGAATCAAATATGAAGCTGAATTTTCTCTTAAATCACCTTAGATAATGGAGGAATCCGAAATGTGCACAGTTCCTGGGGGTTTGGCCAGGGTGAAGAGACAATTTGAAGATGAAATTGCTTCTTCCCGTAATACCTTTTCTCAATACCAGCACCAGCACCAGAACGGATCTGAGCAGGTAATACTACTATGGATGATAGATAAATCATGTATGGTTGAAATGCTTTCATTTCAATGTCAAATGTAGAAATTCTACCACTTTGGTGGTACACTGATTTTCCTTTCCCATTAATAAAAATTATAATGTTTGAATGTTAAGGAAAGCATCTTAAAGCATATCTGTGTACTGACTTACTTACAGCATTTTCCCACATGGCTAGGGACTCTTTTTCCTCTCACCTTCCACTGTCTCATACATAAAGGAAAGGAGCTTAGGTTAGTCTGCTGGTAAATGGAAATGTTAGAAAGGCTGTGTACATTGAATCTCAGCTCCTGGGTTGTAACGCGTGCTAGTTATCATTCATCTGGTTGCTTACGTAGGTTAAATGTGAAATATTTTTCAGCTGTTTATTGTAAGGAGTTGTCTGTTTTCTTTAAAATCATCTGAAATTTCATAGTAGAACCCAGACATTACAAAAAACTGTACAATGCAACTTTTAGATTTTATATAAAAGACATTTTCACATCTTATGTAACTATCATATATCACCACTTAATTCATAGGATACAATGATTTGTAGATGTGAGAATCTAAGTTATGAAATCTATCCGACTGAGTTTGGCACCTTGACAAATAGTAATTGCACCCTAAGCAGTTACACTTAGGTCCGAGCTTTGTGGGAAGAAGAAAGGCACTGGGATATTGCTGAAATTTTGTCATGAGAGAAAAAAGTGAATATGTTCTTATCAAAAGCCCAAAGACACATAGAATTGCCTAACTTCAAAAATATAATAATAATAAACTTAGATGAGTAGGTCAGGTAGAATAGTAAAAATTGCAATCCATGAAATAATTATTTGGTGTCTTTATGTAGCTAGGTCTTCAAAGTGAAAAATGTGCAATGTAGGTAGCTAAATAAATTTCTGGCAAGATTTATTTCTAATGCTGCCTATAAGAAATGTAATATAAATAAGGAATTAAGATTAGATACACTTCTGATCTAAGCTACTATGTAAGTGTTGTCACGTGGGAATTGTTGCATCAATCAAGTGTAGATGTTTATGTGTGTGTTTATTTGTAATTGATTAATAATATACAAAATGGTTTTTTCCAATAATTTAAATGTAAAATCCTGTGATTTACTTAATAGAGAATCTCTGCGATAAAAAGTATAGCTATTTAGACTAAAGATCTGTGCTAACATGTCACCTCTTCCACTTGCCAGATAAAATACATAGACCCAGGACAGGCTTCATGGGTGCAGGTATGGGTGTAGGCATCATGCCTGGAAGTGCCTTGCATTTACTTTAATGCTCTGTTCACACCACCTTGAAATTCATAATTTTTAAGCAAGGGATTCTTACAGTTTCATTTTGCACTGGGTCTGATTGTACAGAACAAATTCATAGGCTAAATAATAACACACTGGAGCCTCAGTTTCTGATCAGTAGACTGATGAGCCTCTTGCCTACCTCATGTTTTCATCATGGCACTTTCCTATGGCAAGAAGACGCTGGGTGATGAAAACCGTTAAGTGCTTGGGTAATAGCTGAGAGGACAGCAATGCAAACTTACCCAGAGGGACTCAGAAGACAGGCCTGGTAATCTGCTTCCCTAAAGATTGTTGTTGTTTCTAGGTGCCATCAAGTAGGTTCCAATTCACAGTGGCCTTATGCAC
>NW_006408617.1:8194432-8198129 GCF_000296735.1 Chrysochloris asiatica
ACAATTTCTTTCAACAAAGGAGGTTGTATCATCTCATATCACAGGTTGTTAATGAGCTTCCTCCAATTCCGATGCCACATTGGTCCTCACATAATCCACTTTCTCAGATTACTTGCTCAGCATACAGATTGAATAAGTATGGTGAAAGACTACAACCCTGGTGCACACCTTCCTGATTTTAAACCATTCTGTGCCCCCTTGTTCTATTTTGAACAACTGCCTCTTGGTCTATGTGTAGATTCCTCCTGAGCACAATTAAATGTTCCGGAATACTCATTCCCACAATGTTGTCCATAGCTTGTCATGATCCATACAGTCAAAAGCCTTTTCATAGTTAATAAAGTAAACAGCTTCCTGGTGTTCTCTACTTTCAGTCAAGATCCATCTGATGTCAGCAATGATATTCTTCATCCCAGTTTCTCATCTGAATCCATCTTGAACCTCTGGCAGTTCGTTGTCAATGTACTGTTGTGGTCATTTTAAAATTATTTTTAGCAAAATTTTACTTGCATGATATATTAATGACATTGCCCAATGATTTCTACATTCTGTTTGGTCTTTGAAATGGGTTTTGCCCATCAGATCTCTTCCATCAATTGCCTAAGTAGCTGTCTTCCAAATTCCTTGGCATAAACGAGTGAGTGCCTCCAGTGTTGCATCAGCCTGTTGAAAGATTCCATTTGTATTCCATCAATTTCTCAGACCTTGTTCTTTGCCAATGCCTTCAGTGCACCTTGGACTTTCTCCCTCAGTACTGTAGGCTTTTAATCATATTCTATCTTTTGAAATAGTTGAACATCATCCATTTCTTTTTGGTACAGTGATTCTGTATACTACTTCTATCTTCTTTTTAAGTTGCTTTCTGCATCTTTCAATATTTTGCCCATGGAATCCTTCAGTATTTCAAGTTGAAGCTTGAATTTTTTTTCTTCAGTTCTTTTAGTTTGAGAAATGCTGAGTGTGTTCTTCACTTTTGCTTTTCTAACTCCAGGTCATTGCACATTTCACTATAATAATAATTGGCTGTATCTTCTCAAGCTGCAATTTGAAAATTTTTTTCTGTCCAGTTCTTTTACTTCATCATTTCTCCCAGTTGCTTTAGCATTCAAGAACACATTTCAGAGTCTCTTCTGACATCTATTTTGGTCTTTTCTTTTTCCCTTTCTTTTTAATGACCTTTAGCTTTCTTCCTGCACGATGCTGTTGATATCATCCCACAACTCTCCTGGTCTTGGGTCATTATTGTTTAATGTATTAAGTCTGTTCTTAAGATGGTCTCTAAATTCAGGTGGACATATTCAAGGTCATATTTTAATCTTGTGGACTTGTTTTAATTTTTTTTCTGCTTTAGCCTGAACTTGTTGTTATGTGCTATGGAGTCAGTTCCGACTCATAGCAACCCTGTACAGGGTTTCCAAGGCTGTAAATCTTTACAGAAGCAGAAAGCCTAATCTTTCTCCCACAGAACAGCTGGTAGCTTTGAACTGCTGACCTTGCAGTTCGCAGCCCAATTCGTAACAACTATGCTACCAGAGCTCCTGAACTAGCCTGAACTAGTACAGAGCAATTGCTGGTCTGTTCCACAGTTGGCCCTGGCCTTGTTTTTTTGACTCATGATGTTGAGCTTCTCCATGGTCTCTTCCCACAGATGTAGTCAATTGGTTCCTATCTGTTCCATCAGGTGAGTTCCACATACATAGTTACCTTTTATTTTGTTGAAGAAAGGTATTTGCAATGAATGAATCATTGGTCTTACAAAACTCTATCACACAATCTCCAGTTTGTTCCTATCACCAAGGCCTTATTTTTCAACTTCTGATCTTTCCTCTTTGTTTCCAACTTTCATATCCCAATTATCAGTAATTAAATCAATGCATCTTGAATACATGTTTGATCAAGTTCAGATTGAAGACATTGGTAGAATTCTCAGTTTCATCATAGTTGTCTTTAGTGGTTTGTGTATAAATTTCAGTAATAGTGGTATTAACTGGTCCTCCTGGTAGGCATATAGATGCTATCATATAGACAGCATTGTACTTCAAGATAGATCTTAAAATGCTGTTTTTAACAATGAATATGATTTAATTCCTCTTGAATTTGACATTTCCAGTATAGTAAACAGAATGATTGGCTGATTCAAAATAACCAATACCACTCCATTTCAGTTCACTAATGCCAAGAATATAGAACTTTTTGTGTTCCATATCATTTTTTATGACTTTCAATTTTAATTCATACTGAAAACAGCCCACGTTATAGTTATTAATGGATGTTTGCAGTCGTTTCTTCTCATTTTGAGTTGTGTCCCATCAACAAATGAAGGACTTGAAAGCTTTACTCCACCCACATCATTAAGGTCAACTCTACTTCGAGGAGGCAGCTCTTCCCCAGTCATATTTTGAGAGATTTCCACCTAAGGGGTTTATCTTTTAGCATTATATCAGATGTTGTTCCCCAGCTATCAATAAAGTTTTCAGTGGCTAACCATTCAGAAGTGGCCCTCCTTCCTTCTTCCTAGTTTTAGTCTGGAAGCTTCACTAAAACCAGCCTTCAATGGACAATCCTGCTGGTTTAAAAATCCACATAGCATAACTTCCAGCATCATACAAGCCACTACAGTAGACTGACAGATGAGTCAGTTGCAAATGTAGTTTGTTATTATAGAAATAATCATGTGTTTATGAATATGAACTATTAACTAATATGTGTGAGAGAAATAGGAAATTATGCACCACAAGTCTGAATATCTGCAAAACTTTGGGCATGTAGCAAGTTTTCTGAACCTCAGTTTTATTATCCATCTTTAAATATATTAATAATATCTGATGATTTCACATGGAATGATTCAGCCTAAGCTATAATGCAATGCAATATAAATCCAATATAAAGGAGACTTTTGTAACAATAAACTAATAACCACCATATACTAAATGTCCACTCTATGTAGAAGGAGCCCTGGTAGGACAGTAGTTAGTTGCTCAGTTGCTAACTGAAAGATTGTTTCTTTGAACCCACCAGTCACTTTGTGGAAGAAAGATGTAATAGTTTGCTTACATAAAAAATATTATCTTAGAAATCTTATGGGGCAGTTCTACTCCCCATAAGTGTCTATGAATTGAAATTGACTTGAAGGCAACAGGTTTTTTGGTTTATTATATGAGAAGGTTTCAAAAAGTTCATGGGAAAATTGAGTTAAAAAACAATGGAATTTTTCTATCAATTTTTTCAAGCCTTCTCAAATTCTTAAGTTTAGACTTGAGAAAAAGAACCATGTGTTACCTTAGAAAATTAAATGATTTTTTTTTTACAATTTTATTGTGAATTGAGTGAAAGTTTACAGGACAGATCATCAGTTTAACACTCAACAAATCATAAACTTTGTTTCATTACAATGATTATAATCCCTGCTATGTACCATCAGTTAACGGTATTTCTCTATATTCATCTTATCGCCTTAAAAAAAGAAAAAAGAAGAACTCGTACAAATATAATGATTTATACCACCAAAGGGCACATTCTGCAAGTCTTTCTCCTGGTTGCCAGCTCTCTGGCCCTCTTTCCATGAATCTAGAGTCTTCAGCAGCTCCCTCTCTCCATGTCCCCATCTCTGCCTCCATCTCTGGTGTCACTGCTTCTCTGGATAAGGTCTCACATTCCACTTGTGCTCCTCTCCCTTGATGGTCCTAGGGTCCTCTGT
>NW_006408617.1:8198891-8208447 GCF_000296735.1 Chrysochloris asiatica
GCTCTAGCCCTCTGTGGCTATGTCCTTGTCCATGGGCTCAGGTGTCCCCAAGTCTCACCACACTTTGGACCAACCAGCCCTTCCTCTTTTCTCTCTCATCTCCAGGTCAACGGGATTAAATGAATTTTTACTTTGTAATTCTTACTGGGTCTTTTAGATCAACATTATATTTGATTATAGAGGGGCCATGTAAACATAATCATGAGTCTTAGACATCAGCTTGAACTTTGAAAGCCCTCCAAATACATTCTAAAATAGCTAGCTATATCAGCAGAGATTGAGAACAAAATATTTGCTGCTACAGACAAGTGTAGTCCTGATATGCCATTGGAGGATAAGCACTGGACTGCTAACGGAAACTTTGGCAGTTCAAACCCACCAGTCACTCCTTGAAAACCCTATGCAGGGTTGATATGAGTCAGAACTGACTCCATGACACTTAATAAAAACAACAATAGAAAAAAGTAGTTAATTCTGTCCCAGCTGTTGTCAACTTTGATAATATTATCAGTCTTTTCTTATTGAACATTCTTGAGGTGTATCTTTCTGCTAAGTCTGTCCCTGACCAAGAAATGTTTATTTTGTTGACATATTGCAATTAATGTCAATTTTGATACCAAGTTTAATTATAATTAAAAGAAAAACATTTGTTCTGGATCTGTGGCAATATTCAATATTACAATTAGAAATAATTTCATAGGTATAATAATTAAGTCCATTATTCCTCCTTCCTTCTTAGTATTAAAATCAGATGTTTCAGTGTAATTAACTGACTATTTAGTAAATGTTTGTCTGTGAGATCAACAATTAGACTAAACAAACTGAAAATTAAGGTACCCTGAGGTTAAAGATGCCTTCTGTTTGCTGATAGCTCAGAGAGTCTTACATCTACTGAAAAAGAGGTTCTGAAAGAAGAAAATGGGAGACAAAATATTTCACTAGGCCATACATTTTGAATTGTGGATCATACTCTATTATTGTATTTTAGCAGCCCAGGTGTCCTGTGGGATAAGCATTGGACTTTCAACTGCAAGCTGGGTGATTCAAATGCACCAGCACCTTTGTAGGAGAAAGATGAGGGTGTCGGCACCCATAAAGATTTACAGTCTCAGAGCCCCTACGTAAGATCACTATGAGTTGGAACCAACTTTGATTGACACTGGGTTAGACTGTGCCATGCATTATGTTTCTAACAGTTAACAGTTACACTGCTGGCCTATGAAATACCCTTATGTAAATTAGAAAGCAAAGCCATTCTGGGCAATCACAGATGAAGAAAAATAAGGGGAAGGAGGAAGTGGTGGTAAGGCGGTGAGGAGAGGACAGTGTCAGTTTCTTAACTGAATGAGTTGGGCACTTGATTAGGTGGCTCTGATAGGTAATATTGTTTGTTTATTTTATTGTATTTACTTTTCGTTGTAAATTGAGTGAAGGCTTATAGAGCAAATCAGTTTCTCATTCAAAAATTCATATGCATTTTGTTTCATCTCATAAATTCCAATCCCCACAATGTAACATCACTGATTTCACTTCCTCCCTGTGTTTGCTGTTTCCATTCCTCCTTTCATCCTAATACTTCTGAAGTTAGTTTTGGGTGAATGCTACCTTTTGATCTCAAATGGTTGATTATTCTAAGGTTTGTGTACCTCACTAATGCAATTGCTCCTCTGATAGAACTGCTTATTGTCTGACTGAAAATTGAGCCATGGGATTGAGTTTATTTCCAGACATGAAGGGTGACTAAAGACTACAGTCTTGGAGGTCCCATCAGTCTCTATCTGACCCATAAGCCTAGTCTTTTCAGTATACTATTATTAACATCACCCATTTAGATTTCAGGTTTCAAAACACTCAAAACACTCATTGCTATTCCCACTGGATAAGAATGAAAAACCAACCACCATTAAGGATTTATAAAGCACTCAGCATTATCTCCTGTTGAGATTTATGTTAGATATATCATATTAGCATAGTTTCTGATTTTGCCTTATGATTGAATTGTCAGCATTTTATTTAAATCAGTAGGTTCTTAATATTAGAATAGAAAGGACGACTTAAAAGGGATGTTTGTAATCCAACCACTACAACTAGGTGTAGTGTTATAGGATAAGTATTAGACTACTAACCACATGATTGGTGGTTCAAACCTACCCAGAGGCTTTTTGGAAACTTTATACAGGGTCTCTGTGAGTCACAATGGACTTGATGGTACTAACAACAACAACCAGACTCCAGTTGTTAAGAATGCTGCATGATGAATAATCCATCCCTTAATTCTTAAAAAGTGTCTAGAAATATCTTGGAGCAGGTATCAGAATCAAGGTGATACTGAAGTGAAACTCCCCTGACATGTCTTCTGAGTTCACTTTCCCTTGCCCATGCTGTGTTTCTGTCTGCCTCTTCCTTCTCATTCTTCATTTTATCATTTACAGCTTTGTTGAGATACAATCTGTGTACCATAAAATTCAATGGTTGTTTAATATATTTGGAGAGTTATATAGCTATCACCACCAACTAATTTCAGAACATTTCATTCAGCCAAAAAGAAACCTTGTACCCATTGGCAGTCTAGAACTTCCTTTCTTTGTGTCACAGTCTCACACTCAGAGTTTGATTTTCCTCTTCTCTTGTGAATTTAGTGTTCCTTTCCTTTGCCCTGTATTGGAGTCCTGGTGTGGTGCTGTTAGTTAATACACTGACTGCAAAGTTGGTTTGAAGTCAGAGGTTCAAGCTCACCAGTTGCTCCTTGGAAACCCTATACAGAGTTACAATGGGTCAGAACCAACTCGACAGTGCTTAACAACAACAACAAGGAGCTCTCTCAGGAATCCTGGGGTGGTGATGTATGATAAGCCCTGAACTGCTAACCACTAGGTCTGTGATTCAAGCCCACCAACCCTATACAGGGTGGCTAGAGTCCAAACCAACTCACCAGCACTTAATAGCAACTAGATCTCTAGGTATGAGTTGTCATGGAAAACACTTTCTGGAGTTACTTTTCATTTTATTTCTTATAAGTGGCTGAAGAAAAGAAGAGCAGACGATGTTCCAAATATTTTAAAAGTAGTCAATTCAATATGGTGCTTAGGTAATTATCTTCATGTGAAAATCCGTGCATCGAATCCATGTGAAGAGAAGGAAGTATTCTGTGTGGCCAAGTCTGACACAGAGCAATGGAGATTTCCATGGCAGTATGCATATTTTTGCATACATCTGCTGTTGCAAACAGCAATCAGTAAGATTATGTATATTTGGAATAATCGCTGGACAATGTCAGGTCAATAGAAAACATTTTTGACAGTTTGTGACAGATAAAATCTGCCATCTGTGTGTTTTAGACTCTTTAAAGGTGACCTATAATTATTTTCTAGCAAACTAAATATATTTTTTATCAACTCACTGTTCACATTACAAGCATTCCCTATATAAGTGCCGTACACCTACCTTTAGCCTCTTGCCACATACATCATTTTTCAAGGTCACAGACTTCTATTTAGAGCCCATCCTAACCTAGATCACCACCAACACACTACTTCATTAATTATAGTAGGGTTTCTTGTATAGTTTTTAAACTATGTGCATTATTTTAATTTTTTTTAAATTTAAAGTAACACTACTTTAAAGAGGAAGGATGTCTGGTAGCCTAATGGGTTATGTTTTGGGCTGCTAAGTAAAAGACCAGCAATTCAAATCTACCAGACACTCTGTGGAAGAAAGATGAGGCTTTCTGTTCCCGTAAAGACTTACAGCCTCGGAAACTGATACAGGGTTGCTATGAGTCAGAACCAACTCCATGGCACACTACCACCCCCACCAGTACTCTACAGAGTTTGTAAAGTAATGGTTAGGCCTGTAGCCTCCAGGGAACCTTAGAAATACAGTGGCTAAGTGCCCAGCTGAGAAATGAGTGGTCAGTACTTCAAACCCACCAGCTGCTCCACAATCGAAAGACGTGACAATCTACTGCCATAAAGATAACAGTCTTGGGAACTCTATGGAGAGTTCTCCCATAGAAACCTACTCCATCCTATAGGTTTGCTGTGAGTTGGAATCATCTCATGGCAGTGGATAACTGGGACTGGACAGCCTCCAGAGTTGGAGGACCTGGACTGTAATCCTTTGAGTTTAGCCACCAAATTTCTTCTGCAAAATGATCATAAAGACAGGATCTTTTAAAGACTAAAATGAGATAATCCCCATAAAGCTCTTAGTATAATGACTGGTGGTGGGTGTGTGCCGCGGAGTCAGTTCTGACTCATAGCGACCTGGTATAGGGTTTCTGAGGCTGTACATCTTTACGGGAGCAGAGAGCTTCATCTTTGTCCTATGGAACAGCTGGTAGTTTCAAACTGCTGACCTTGAGGTTAGCAGCCTGACTTGTAATCACTACACTACCAGAGCTCCTTAGTATAATGATTGGCATATATTAATTGTTCGGTAAACACCAGCTATTATCACAGGAGTATTGCCACTAAAGTCATGAGAAAGTATAATCAAGTGATAAATATTCTCAAGGTAGTTTATGATTTATAAACATTTTATAGATATGTAAAAAGATGAAGAAAGACTGCATTATTCTGTAGCTCAAACCTAAGCTTTCTTTTCAGTTCTTTAGCCCTGGGAAATCATTTGTCAGGAGCTTTGAAGGTACTAAAAGAGTAAGGTATATGCTTTTAGCAGTATACATTCATTTCAGTGCATAATTTTAAAATTGTAATAAAAGGTCTTATTTTGAAGAAAAAGTGCTTGACACTGAGTCCAGGAAATGCCAAGATGAGCTGGACCTCTCTGAAGGCTGAGGAGATGAATATGCAAAAAAAATATAATTGATGCAGCTGTATCACAGCACCAGGCTGCCATTATGAATAAAAGTTTGTTTTGTAATCCAGAGTAAATGAATAGTATAGCACTTGCTTTTGAAGACTGCCTTATTCACAGTATTGTGACAAGATGTACTGAGAGGAAAATAATACAATTAATTTATGAATTGATTCAGGCAGGAGAGAAAAGGTTACACTGCTTGAATAAATGAGAGCAAGAGAACGAATTGAGAGTATGTTGGTTTTTCTCTGTTTCTACAAGTGTTATGCTTTCTCCGAATGCTTTAGTTGTTGTAAAGAAGGGAAAGAAAAATATTTATAAGGTAAAAAAAAATTACCTCATAACATTTTCTGTTTTGTGCGAAAAAATACAAAATAAATATAGCAAATGCTTGTTCAACATTGTTGTTGTTGCTAAGTGTCATTGAGTCAGTTCCAACTCATAGTGACCCTGTTCAGGGTGGTTTCCAAGGAGCAGTTGGTGGGTTTGAACTGTCAATCTTGTGATTCACAGTCCAGTGCTGATCTTAAAGCACCACACCAGGAGTTGTATGTATAAAAACTAAGAAATAAGGATCCCTATTTACTAGAGCTCTGGTAGTGTAGTGGTTAAGAGTTGGGCTGCCAACCTCAAGGTCAGCAGTTCGAAACTACCAGTGATTCCATGGGAGAAAGATAAGACTTTCTGCTCCCATAAAGATTTACAGCCTCAGAAACCCTGTGCAGGGTCACTATGAGTCAGAACCGACTCCAAAGTACTTAACAACAACAACAATTTACCAGAGGGATCCTATTAACTGGAATTAATCATATTTATTTTGTTCAAACTGAAGACTTTATTAACAAGTATTTCACTGCTTCTCCCTTCAAAATGCAGGCCCTGGTATGGTACTATAGCATAAGCACTGGACTGTGAACTGCAAGGTCAGTGGCTCAAACCCACCAGCTGCTCCTCAGAAATCCTATACAGAGTGACTGTGAGTCAGAACTGACTTGGCAGCACTTAACAACCACAGCATTTGCCATAGATGAAGGACTGTAGCTTCAGAGGTAGAATTCTTACATTCCAAGTGAAACACCCAGGTTAGATTTACAGCCATTGTACCTCCTATACAGCCACCACCCGTCTGTCATTGGAAGCTTGTGTGTTGTTCTGACATTGAACAGGTTTCTATGAAGCTTCCAGACTAAAACAGATTGGGAAGAAAGACCTGGTGATCTATATATAAATATCAGCCAATAAAATTCCTAAGAATCACAATGATCCAATCCTTATTGATAATGGGATAGCCCAGGACCAGGCTGTATTTTGGTCCCTTGTACACAGGGTTACCATCAGCCAAGAGACAATTTCATTGCATCTAATAACAACATTTGCCAGATAACTGTTTTATTGACTTGACAACGGAGACCATTTTCCAGAAAAGCAGACTTATTTGTCAAGGGACTTCAAAAAGTTCATGGAAAAATGGAATTAAAAGATAATGGAATTTTTCTATGAACTTTGTGAAGCCCCTGGTATACTTCCCACTAGTCCAGTGACCACGACAGTGTCCTGGATGCAGACTGTGACCTAGGTCTCTGGAAAAATACAAAAACAGAATTGACATAAAGTTTGTCCCCTAGAGGTTCATAAGGTCTATCTCGCTGAATGTAACCACCATTATTCTATTCAGAATGAAAACTCTATTAACAAATATTCCATTGCCTTCCCTTCAAAACCCTGTAAGCGTTTATCCTCTACTACTCTCTCAATGCTTGTCACTGAGTGGGCTTTGAAATGATGGGTAATGAAAAAAACACAATAGGATTAATTTTTCAATCTTTACTGCAGAAGCAAAGACTCCAGGAAAAACAAATCCACAAGTAATTATGGTCTGTAATACACATGCAGCCAAATCTTCATGAACAGGTTTATGCCAAATTCAGCTGACTGAATTTCTCTATTAACCAAAACATCCCAGTTCCTGACTATGCTATACAGCAAAACAGCTTTACCATAATGAGTAAATCAGCTTTCTTTTCATTTCAGCAAGAAGTAGGAATGTAAACTCTGATCTAATTCTGAATTGAAAGATAGATGCATATTTCAAGAATTGACATTTTTCTTCCTCAGTTGTATTTAAAACTACCTCTGTCATGCTCACAATATTCCATTTCATTACTGCTTTCCCTCACTGCTGTGTCCCCGGCAGCCACTGTGCCCTTGAGCACCTTGGCTCCAATTCTTAGTCTCTGTCTCTGTCTCTCCATCTTCCTCTAATTCTGTAGGTCATGGCAGAACTCCATAACCTTTTTTACAGAAATAAAATCATTATAATTATATTTAGTGAAAATTTCAAGTTGTGAATGAAGTTAACTGCATTTAGAACTGCCTAGTACTAGAATGCTAACAGCAAGGTCAGGGGTTCAA
This sequence comes from Chrysochloris asiatica, assembly GCF_000296735.1. NCBI lineage: Eukaryota > Metazoa > Chordata > Mammalia > Afrosoricida > Chrysochloridae > Chrysochloris > Chrysochloris asiatica. The sequence goes on from NW_006408617.1 coordinate 8,206,125, forward strand.
ACCCATCAATCACTCTTAGGAAATACTGATGATGGTAGTATGCCATGAAGTAGGGTCTGACTCATAGTGACCCTGTATAGGGTCTCCAGGGCTGTAAATCTTTACAGGAGCAGAAAGTCCCATCTTTCTCCCATGGAGCAACTGGTAGATTTAGACTGTGAGGTTAGCAGCCCAATTCATAACCCACTATGCTATCAGAAACCCTATACATGGCTGTTTAACTTAGAATAAATTTAGAAGCAGCAGTTAACAGTAACACACCCAAGTATACACAACTACCGATAAAGCACAAACAAAATGACATCAAAACTTGTATTTCACAGAATGAAAGGTAGAAAGCCCTCTCTACAACCTTGAAAACCCTGACCCTAAATCCTTTCCTGTTTCCATAAAGGCCCATGTGTGCCTGCTCTGTCTAGAACCGCATGCTCCTCACAAAGCTCTTGCTACCTGCCTCTACTCCAGACTTCTCTGGATTGTGTCGCAAGCATTGAGTTGGAGGAGGGTTCACTGAGCTCATTTCCCCTCACATTGGGCCTATATCTCTACATCTCTTCATGTTGTTTGTTGTTGTTGTGAAGTGCCAAAAGTCAGTCCTAACTCATAGTGACCCTGTATAGGGTTTCTAAGGAGAGGCTGGTGGGGTTGAACTGCCAAGCTTATGGCAAAAAGTCTGGTGTTTATCCTACCATGCCACACAAGGACATTTCTTTATAGTCTATGGCATATGACCTCCTATCCCAACCCTGACTGGAGAGGATTTAGAATCAAATCACCCTTCTTGTTAGGCTGAGACCTAGACTTACCATGGGATCACTGGTCATCTAAGCATTCATCAAAGCTCTCATCTTTCCCATACACTGGAATTCCCCCAGGCAACCCACGAACTTCAGATTTAACTGCTCTGGAGTGTGGTTAAGGGACCAGGGAATTCCTATAGGTCACCAGGTGAGTCTAATGTACATCAAAGAACAGGAAGGGGCAATTCTGAGTCAGGATTTGTTAGATCAGAGATAATCCCTTTCTTTTCATTTCTGATCTGATGCTTGTCGTCTGCCCACACCATTCTGTGCTCTTCCTGATAGCAGGGCTCTTATGCTTATAAGACATTCCTCTGAAGATGCTTACTGCCTTCAAAGAATAGAAGAGGCACTGTGGAGAAGTCAGAGAAAGCAAGGGCTGAAACAGCACTTAGTGAAGATAAACAATCAGCTCAGGAACCAGGATACTAGCACCTCAGGCCCAGTTAACCCTTTTCCTATTGGCAGTATTGAAATTGAGAAAGAAAGAAAAAAAAAAGTCCTGGTGTGGCGCTGTGGGTTAATGCGTCAGACTGCGAAGTCATTTGAACTGCAAGGTCGGCAGTTTAAGCTCACCAGCTACTGCTTGAAAACCCTATAAAGGGTCACTATGGGTCAGAATAGACTCGACGGGTCTTAACAACAACATATGTATATATGGAGTCCTGGTGTGACACTGTGAATAAGCACTGAACTACTAACCACAGGGTCAGTGGTTCACATCCATCAGCTGATCTCTGAAAACCCTCCCTATACAGGGTCACTATGAGTGGAAGTCAACTGAATGACACTTAAATTAAAAAAATACACATACATAGATATTGATGTTGTTAAGTGCCATCAAGTCAGTTCTGACTCATAATGACCCTGTATAGAGTTTCTGAGGAATGGTTGGTGGATTTGAACTGCTGACATTGCAGTTCAAACCAACCTTGCTATCCATTGCTTATCCTACACCAGGACTACACACACACACATTCATATATATACAAACACACAAAAGTATGTTGTTGTTGTTGTAAAGTATGATTGAGTAGTTGAAAACCTGCATAGGGTTTCCAAAGAGCAACTGGTGGGTTTGAACTACCAATATTATGGTTCACAGTCCAGGGCTTATCCTACAGCACTACACAGGACTCCAAAGACATAATGCAACATTGAAAACAAAACAAACAATTAAAACAATAAAAATAAACTAAATTAATTAATGAGCTTAATAAATTAGTCTGGTCCAAATTTATACACTGTAAACTCATTGAAACTGAGTTCCAACTCCTTGTTGTAGTCTCCTACTTTAAAAATAAGGAATTTCATGAGATTATATAATCTATGTACAGGGTCGCTATGAGTCGAAACCGACTCCACGGCACATAACAACAACAACAACCATATAAGCTCTGCTCCTAATATCACTTGAGTTTGTGCTGTGTCATTTATATAGAAATTATAGTGTTTTTGCAAAGCACAGGACTCCACTTAATTGAAGAACAGCTCTGGTAGCGTAGTGGTTACGAATCGGGCTG
>NW_006408617.1:8209307-8209888 GCF_000296735.1 Chrysochloris asiatica
TGTAGCTTGACTATATGGCAAGAGTTGCTGTCTGTTCTTGGGTAATATAGGGAGAGAAAGAGTCCCCCAAATGTAGAAAGGGGAGCATAAAACAGCAAAACTACACCAACAAAAAAATACAAGAAAGTAAACAACAACAAAGCAAAACTGGACTGAACACAGCAGTCTATAATCACAGAAAAGGGAGGGGAGGTGGGAATCTGTAGCCTAATTGGTATGACTTTAGTGTCCTTTCTTCAGCTTCTTGCTTTCAAAGCTGCCTGAGAGATTTCAAGATGCCAGTATTGGTTGTTATGCTATACCTCAGGCTTTCATTTAATTTGCGGCCTGTTTTGTTTTTAAACTCTCTTTCCCTCTCTATAGCCCTGCACTGGCCTTTCCCGTATTAAAAAAAATTTAAAAAAAAAAAAGTTCAGGGCTCTTGGACTGAGTATCTGTGTGCATGTGTTGCAGAAGAACCCACCAGTGGTGAGTGTGGAGGGTGTACACTCACTCAGGCACCCCCTCTAGTCACCAGAATGGAGGTGCACAAACAGTAGTGGGGGGGCAGTGACCAGATACCAAAGAAGAGAAAATCAGAA
>NW_006408617.1:8209988-8215406 GCF_000296735.1 Chrysochloris asiatica
GATTTACACCCTCAGAAACCCTGTACAGGGTCGCTATGGGTCGGAACCGACTCGACGGCACTTAACAACAACAACAACAAACATTAAATAACAGCAAACAGGTTCAAAGTCATTTGGCTATTCACATAACTAAACCAATGTATGCTTTTCCCCTGGGATATAAGGTGTCTATAAACTGTAAAATGGAAGTCCTGGTGTGGCGCTGTGGGCTAATGCCCCGGAATGCAAAGTCATTTGAACTGCAAGGTCAGTGGTTCAAGCTCACCAGCTGCTCCTTGGAAACCCTATACAGGGATGCTATGGGTCGGAATTGACTTGACGGCACTTCACAACAATAACAAATAAACTGTAATAAGACTGTCTTCCAGGATCCACTACCATCAATCACACTACTTTAGAGCCACACATTATAACTCTTAACCTCTTCTGTCCCCAAATGAAGCTAATAGTAATTACTACCTGCTGAGGGGTAACCTTAAGTCTCAGTCTTAGTCCCTTTGCCAATTCCAGTTTCTGCTGCTTTCCCTAGAACCCACTGATATCCTACTAATGCACAGAGGGACTTTCTTCCCTCTCTTGTGGAAACTGCATCCATGCTAGTGCTTAATTATAACACTCATTCCAATGCCCACATTCTGAAGACATAGGCAAAATATCTGACTCTACTCTATCTATTGTGAAAATGATTTCTTCTGGGGAAAATAGTGTAGGATGGTATAGCACTGTAGGATAAGCACTGAAATGCTAGCAGAAAGGTTGGTGGTTCAAACTCACCAGCCTCTCCTTGGAAACTCTATGCAGAGTCATTATGAGTCAGAATCAACTTGCCAGCACTTAGCAACAACAGTGTGCAGTGCATGCATTCAGACTGGATTTATTTACCATGCTAAGAAAAACTAAATGAAAAAAAAACACAATATATTTTTTTAATCAGTCTGGTTTCTTGGAGAGGTTAAGGAAAAGTAGCATATGTGGAGGGTACTCCGGCACTATCTGTCTCTCTGGAGATCAGATCGTCCGTGGATTGCAAAAGTAAAAATGCTTACAAGCAAGTACTTTGTAAAAAAAAAAAAAAAAAAAAATCTCAGTTGCATTTCTATGATTCATTGTACTTGTTATCCAAAATAGAATTTTCAGGAACAATGTTCGTCACAATTATTGGAACTCCTGTACCATACCTTCTCTTCTTCTCAATGGTATTTTGGATCTTCCGTTTCTTTATGCCTAATTTCATTACAAAAGACAAGTGCACTAAAAGACAAGGGAAACCAGGGAAGAAATGTGAGTGCGGGCTCATTGTGCCATTTGCAACCAATATCAAAGAAAAATTTCTGTATGAATTACTAATTGGAAAATGACCTGGTATGTAAGCTTTTACCTAAAGTGCAATATGATTTCAAAATGAAGAAATAAAAAAGCTAATACACTTAGAGATAAACTCTCAATGCTTTAAAATAAACTACTTTAGGTAAATCCTTAATACATAAACTCAAATTTTAGAGACAGTTACATTTGGACCCTTTCCCCAAAGTCACAGATAATAGGAGAGGCTTCAGTTTATGTCTTTTGTGCTTGGACACGTGCTCTTGAAAGGTATTTGATGGGGATAATAATTTAACATACAGGTATTGTGACACAATAAACTTTTGTCCTCTTTTATGGAAAGGGTAGAAATTTGAGGGAAAATTAGAACACAAAAATACATTTGTGTAACCCCTCCTTCAATCTGGAGTCTCTTATTAGTTTATATATGTGTGTGCTTTTACCTATAATTCCATTAGAAGGACTCTCAAATATATAGATAATGTTTGCTAATTTACTAATTAAATTTACTTTTTAAAAACATGATAATGGAATGGTAGGCTAGAGAATTCTATGTTCTTAGATTTTGCTGATTTGTGAGGAGAAAGGAGAATTATAACAACAAAAGAAACCATTCACCTTATAAAATCACTATGCTTGTCTAAATTAGTCAAATCTGAAAAATGTTTTTTTCCACATAGTTACTTTTATGAGAATGGGTGTTTTCTGTAAGCATTTGACTTCAAAGAATACTATCAGTTATTTTTATTTGTTATGGGTCTGTGTTTCTCAAAATAAGCCCATTCTCATGGGTCTTTGAAAATGATTGCTTTGAGTCAAGCTTGTCTACGCTTTCTAATTCCCATCTACTTATTAATTTATACAATAACAAATTAACACGATCAAAGAGCACAATGACCTGAGAAAAGTAGGAAGCATTATGAAGTTCTGATTTTGCCACCATTTGAGAGTAGAGATATGTTTTGAAAATCCTTTATTTTTCCAACTTCTTTCTTAATCTCAAATTCACAGAACACAGAGTAAGATTACACCTTCTTCGAAAAGTCTCTTCTTGGGTTTGTTTCTGTCCTTAGTCCTGCATCGTCTACCTAAGCACGGTGAGGAGAAAATTATTGTCCATCTCTAATCCAGTTGTGGCGCTGTGGATTAATGCGCCAGACTGCAAGGCCGTCTGAACTGCAAGGTTGGCGGTTCAAGCTCACCAGCTACTCCTTGGAAACCCTATACAGGGTCTCTATGGGACGGAATCTACTCGACGGCACTTGACAACAACAACAATCCACCTGCAGGCTACTTCATTTCTGACATTTGCAGGAAGATGGTGGTGGTTGTGGTTGTGGTTGTGTGCTGTGGAGTTGGTTCTGAACATAGCAACCCCATACAGGATTTCTGAGGCTGTAAATCTTTATGGAAGCAGAAGTCTCATCTTTCTCCTACAGAGCTCCTGGTAGAGTCAAACTGATGACCTTGTGGTTAGCAGCCCAGCTCATAATCCACAACACTACCAGGGCTCCTAGCAGGAAGATAGGTCCACCTTTTACACCAACCACTAGATTAATGGTGGAGTCCTGGAGCTGTGGAGCTGTAGTATGAGTGATGGACTGCCAACCACAAAATCGTGGTTCTAACCCATTGGAAACCCTGTACAGGGTTGCATTGAGTCAGAACAAACTCAACAGCACCTATCAACAACAACAGAACAATAGTGGCACAATTGTTTTAAGTGTTGGGCTGCTAACCACAAGGTCGACAGTTCAAACCTACCAAGCACTCTATGGGAGAAAGATGAGGCTATCTTCTCCCATAAAGATTTATAGTATTGGGAACCCTATGGTTTGGCTCTATTCTGCCCAAAAGAAAAAGAAAGGTTACCATGAGTCAGAATTAACTCAATGAATATAGGTTTGCATTTTGTTTTTGTAGATCAATACCAACAGGGGAACCAAGAACTTAATCAATCTTTCTTATTTTGTAAATATCATTGCCCTCCAGAGACATCAGTGCATTCTGCTATGAAATCTAAAATTTATTCTTTGTCCTCAGAGTATAAATTTAAATAATCTGGTGTTACAATTCAAATTGTATAATGCTTAGAAACACTTTGGGGGCTTCAGAGCTTAAATGAAGTCAGAATTTTAGTCTGGAATACAATTTGTAAGTCTTTTATCATAAAATTTTGCATCATTATAAAAATAAAAACAAATAAAGCCCTTTCAAAATAATATTATATTTCAATCTATGTTATTATTTTTGAGAATAGGAACAAAACATTATGTTATCCTAACAGAAGAAAGTATGAGAGGGCTTCAAAAGTTTGTGGAAAAATACTATTATCTTTTTTTTTTAATGTTTTATTGTGAATTGTGAGATAGTTTCCATAGGAGAACATTAGTTTTACATTCATCCTATCATATATTGTTTCATTACCATGGTTACAATCCCCTCCATGCATCATCAACCAACCAAAGGGTATACCCTGCAAACCTGCGCCCTGGTCGTCAGCACACATCCCCTCTCCCTCTCTGGGTCTAAAGTCCCCAGCTGCTCCATCTCTCCACATCATCTTCTCTGCCTCCATCTCTGGCATCACTGCTTCTCTGGGTAGGGTTCCGCTCTCCACCCTTCTCCCTTGATGATCCCAGGGACCTCTGTTCCTAGACTGCAAAGTTAATCACTCCCTTCCTTGCTACAAAATATCTACCTTTACATTTACAACCCTCACAATCAGTCCTGATAGCAATTATTCATTATTGTATCACAAGAGACCTATCCACATTTCCTTTCATCAGCCCCACTTAGATAGATTGGATACTACTCAGTGGAGATTCTCCCTTCCTCCACGCCCTCTGGATCTAGATTCCCTCCGGAAAGCTTATAAGTCAGTCACTTCATGCCTTTGTAGCCCCCAACTTTGGGTAGTCCAAGTTGCCCATCCCTGTCTACTCTGTGTATGGAGGGGGTGGGAATGATCCTTGCTGTAAGGATTTTTTCCCACTTTTGAGCTACTGCATCCATAGGTGTAGGTCACGTTCATCAAATTGTATCAGATTACTCTTTTTTTCCCTCTACTTTCTTCTTCTAGTTGAGCTCTGATCATCCAGTCATTGAAGCCAGGTCAAGTGGGTATTGTCTGCAAGTGTGGGTGTACTTGTGCATATGCCCTCTCTTCTTTTCAGCTGGACGCTTCACTCTCCACTCTAGTCCTCTGTGGCTATGTCACTGACTCTGGGCCAGTGAGTCCCCAGGTCTTGCCACACTGCTGGCCAACCAGGTCTCCACCCAGGTTCACAAGAGTCTATTGAATGTTGTAGTACTTAACTCACTGCTTCATTGCTGTTTTTCCCTCACTTCCTCTTATCGGTGACGAACGGGGTCACCAATCAGAGCATGTATTCCCATTGAATCTTAGTCTTGGAAACGGGTTTGCTCTGAGGGGACCCAACCACTTGCCTTGATGTCTATTGGGTGAGCAACTTGCTTATTCTTGTAGTAATCAGTCAGTCTGCCTATATTGTTTTGTATTTTTCCTGTTGGTCTTTCTTTCAAGAAGTATCTTCTAGCCACACCAGACTGGTCTGCCCATCCTTTCAAGGGGAAATTTCCCACCTCTGAAGATTCTGGATGCTGTCCAGGATTCCACCTATAGTCTTATATAATGCAGAGGCTCCACAGGAAGCCTCCTTCACTAGTCACTTTGTAGCCCCATTTTAGGTATTCCAATCAGTTATAGGAAGAAGACGGACCTACAAGCTTTCTATGGTGATATTTCTGGCTATTTCTTTCTCTCCCCCTCCAGTGTCTTATTTTATAATATAATGCAAGGAAAACAAGATTCAAAAGACAGCCAAGCATCTTAACAGTATTTCCCCATTTTCTCTATTCCATCCATGTCTCAATCCCTGTATCCCAGAGCCCTGTTGTTCCAAGGTTGTGCATACATCATTCTTTACATCTGTCCCACTTAGCCCATGCAAACTTGCTTAATTGTTCTCCCATCCTCTTTGTTCTTCCATTCCCCTCTCCCTTCTTGTATATTGCCCCCCTCCCTAGCACCCAAACTATCCTGTGTCTATTCCCTGCCCTGTGCTCCACCTT
>NW_006408617.1:8222201-8227814 GCF_000296735.1 Chrysochloris asiatica
AAACATGTAAGGGTAAGAAGTGTGAAAAAATATGAACTAAAGAATTATACAGAGTCCTGGTGTGGCACTGTAGGATAAGAATTAGACTGCTAACCTCAAGGTTGGTGGCTCAAACCCACAGCTGCTCCTTGGAAACTCTACCTGATGACACTTAACAATAACAACAACAACAGAAGGAATAACAATAGAAAACCACTTGTTTTCTATATCAAGATAAAATGGCATATTTGTTGATTTTCTCTTATGAAAATAATGATGAGACAGTATCATTTTACACAAAATGTGGTTAAATTACTTAAATATAATGATCATGGACTCTGTGTTTGGCATCTAAACATGCTATGATGTCTGATAATTTTCAGATATATAGCCAAATATTTATCGTTTAGTATTTTATAGACCTCTATACTTAAGGAGCTCTGGTAGCATAGTGGTTACGAATCTGGCTGCGAACCTTAATAAGGTTCGAAACTACCAGCCGCTCTGCAGGAGAATGATGAGGCTTTCTACGCCAGTAAAGATTTACACCCTCGGAAACCCTGTACAGGGTTGCTATGGGTGGGAACCAACTCAACGGCACTTAACAACAACAACAATACTTGAGGTCCTCTGTACTTTGACCTCTGGTGTGGCACTGTAGGATAAGCACTGGTCTGCTAACCGAAAGGTCAGCAATTTAAACCCACCAGCTGTTCCTTGGAAACCCTATACAGGATTACCATGAGTTGGACCCAACTCAACAGCACTTAACAACAACAATATACTTGAAGTAAGTTTTAGAGCTCCTTCTAATCAAAGTCTGTTTGAAATGTATCTGTATTGGTGTTATTACAAAAGTAACTCAATCTTCAGTCAAGATTCTATGTTGTCTTCAACAACTACTTGGGTGTCTTTAATGGGCACTGGTATTGATATAACTTATTTGGAAAGAAATCTAGTACTGATCGGAAAGTACATCCTTAAATTATGTTTTATCAGATTTACTTCTACAAATCTCTATAGGAGTTAAATGACTCAATATTTTAAGTTGATAGCTAATTTTACATAAAATAAACATTTTGAAGCATCTATTTAAATCAAGGAGTTCTGGCTTGGTGCTGCAGGATAATGCATTGGACTGCAAAGTTGATGGTTCAAACCTACCAGTTGCTCCTCAGAAACCCTATACAGGGTCGCTATGAGTCAGAAATGGTTCAACGGCACTTAACAACAGCAATTATTCCGTCTCATTTTTTTTTAATAATCTCATTCTAGCTTTGAGAAACCTCAAATAGCTAAGGCTGATTTTTGTATTTGTCCAGTTTTATACACAATGACCTTATATCGAAAGAAAACACATTTCATTGAATCACCAACTCTAAAAGAGGAAAATGCTTAGTTATGGGATATCATAATGAAAATATTATAGTGAAAGACACATACTTTTTAAAGAAATAATACACAATAAAAAATACTGGACATGAGCTAATTTTGGATTGCCTGAACACATTTTGGAGTTTCTCAATTCTTCAGTACCTTTGGCTACTTGAAAGTGGGGGCTCTCCTCCCTTGTCCCAACTTTAAACACACTGTAAGTACATCAGAAATGCATGTTGACCAAAACACTTAGTGATTTTCTGTGTTAAGAAATGCTGGCTCAAAATATCTGAGTGATAGAATTTTAGTTAATAAATTATATTGATGGTTTATCTTTCACATTTTACATAATATTCTTTATTCAAATCCTTTTACTGGTTAAATGTATATGTAATCAACATACAGAATTCTAGAATAGTAAAATTTTTAGTGAAATTAAAGGTTATCCAAGGATCCCTGATGGCACAATAGTTAGATTCTCAGATGCTAGCCAGTAAGGCTGCAGTTAGAATCCATCAGCCAATTTGTGGGAGAAAAGACCTGCTGATCTGCTCCCATGAAGATCATTGCCTAGGAAACCCTCTGAGGTGGATCTACTTTGTCATACAGTGTCACTATGAGTTGAAATCAACTTGATGGTTCACAACAAGGATGACAGAGTTTATTCAAGTGTGAAGGACCTTGTACACATACCACCACTCAATCAATGATTCAGTGCTTTTCCTACCCTGTGCCCAGTTGTTTACAGATGAGGTTACTGAAAGAGACTGGAATTTGTTATGATATACTTACACAATGTTTCACTTGAATTGATAACACACTGTAGCCATAACTCAATACCTCTGTCTGCCACTCCAATTTCTTTACACTCAACTGTAACAGATACATTCACCAGTAAAACTGTTCAGCTAGTTATCTTTTTCAGTTTTCCTAAATTTCCTGATTTTGAAAAAAAAAAACAAGCAAATGGTCAGATTAACTTATTGAAATGTAGTATAAATTGTCCTGAAATATTTTGTTTCGACAGATAAATTTGCAATGCTTAGATTAGAGCAAAATCTGGTTTCTTGTTCTTTCTTCTTGTTTGTATTGTATATAAGTATTTAAAATGTCATTTCTGTCATTTGAAAAGACTGATGACCAACAAGAACCAGAGAGACAATGAAAGAGGTAGGCAGTTTATATGGCAGGAATTCTTTATAAAACTCCCTCAAAGTCTTCATAAGTGGACTTGAAATGTCACTTGGAGCATGCCTTAACAAGAAATCAAATCAAAGCAATTTCATTATAAGACGACTAGTATTTCTTACTATGAAGTCCATTATCAAAACAGATCTTGTACTTTTAACTGTTTTCCATTTGGTTAAAGAGAATTCAGTGTTAATGAATAATACATTTTAGCAGAGGTACTTGATTTTTATATTTTTCCTGACATCTGAATCTCCTTTATTGGAGAAATTCACCAACCAATAGTGCAGAATCATCCTCAACTATGAGAAACTCAAAATCCTCTACATGGACTTTATTTACCTTCCTTGTATATGAAGTTCAGGCTCGTGAATTAGATTGCACCAATCAGATACTTCCAGCACAGATTTTGAATACTGAAATAAGAAACAGAAATCATGAAAAATCAGTTTTGGTGGAAAGGTATTAGTGACATCCAAATTAAAGAAATAGTTATTCTAGAAGCAACATCTTATAATTAGTGTTGATATCTTGGCAGCAAATATGTCTAGGAACAGCAGCAAGCTTGCATTCTCCAGGTAGTTCTGTAACCGAACTGTAGCATTCTTTATGGCTACCAAACTGCCAATCTTGCTCTATGAGTCCTGGTGGAGTCCTGGTGTGGCAATGTAGGATAAGTACTAGACCGCTAAACACAAGGTCAGCAGTTCAAACCCACCAGCCACTCCTCAGAAACCCTATACAAGGTCGTTATGAGTTGGAACCTACTCGACAACATTTAGCAACAACAATCACACATTTAATCCCTAAGTATTTACTGTTCACTAGGTTCATTAGGCAATGTAGGATAAGTACTGGAGTGCTAACCACAAGATCGGCAGTTCAAACCCACCAGTCACTCCTCAAAAATGGGGTCACTATGAGCTGGAATGAATTTGATGGCACCTGACAATCATAGTAAATCATAAAAATGATGGCAAGTTATCATATGGCCATGTCAATACAGAATACATCCATTTCTAAAGGGTGGGGTTGCTTTGAATTGATGCATTTGAGTTATGGTGTTGGAGGAGAATATTGAAAGTGCCATGGGCTGCCAAAAGAACAAACTGATCTGTGTTGGAAGAAGTGCAGCCAGAGTGCTCCTCAGAGGCCAGGATGGCCAAACTTCATCTCTCATACTTCAGACATATTGTTAGCAGGGACCAGTAACTGGAGAAGGATATCATGTTTGGTAAGGTGGAAGGTAAGAGAAAAAGAGGAAGACCCCCGACAAGATGGATTGGCAAAGTGGCAGCATCAATGGACTCAAGCGTCCCAGGATCAGGCAGTGTTTCGTTCTGTTGTCGCTATGAATTGGTACCGACTCGATGGTACCTAACAACAACAACAACAACAATGTGGTGCTATAGGATAAGCCCTCTACTACAAGGTCAGTTTGAACCACAGGTTCTTTGGTTCAAGCTCACCAGCCACTCCTCAGAAACCCTATACAAGGTCACTGAGTCAGAACCTACTCAATGGCACTTAACAACAAAAACATACATAGTAATTTGTTTTTCTTACCACCACCTTTTGAGATGCTGTTGTTAAGTGCCATCGAGTCAGTTCCGACTCATAGCAACCCGCTCTCTATGAGGTTTCCAAGGAATGACTGATTTGAATCACCGACCTTGCAGTTAGCAGTCCAGCGTTTAGCTTACAGCACCACATCAGAACTGTTATTCACATTTTTTAAACAAGGAAGATGATACTATGGAACTTGACAAAGGAAAGTTAAGGAATTGTGATTCTATCTCATGTAGTCTGATTCCAGAGTTGGTGTCCTATACTTATTTAATTATTGCTAATTCAGCTGATGGCCATTCACCATCCACAATATGTTAGGTCCCTGGTGGCATAGTGAGTTATGCATAGGGCTACTAACTGCAAGGTCGTAGTTCAAATCCACAAGCTGTTCCTTTGCTTTCCGCTCCAATAAATATTTACAACCTTGGAAACACTATACAGAGTTGCTATGAACCAGAACTGACTCAACAGCATAGCACCACCATATGCTAGGCACAAATGGTTCAATATTATGATAATTATGACATCATTCTTGCACTTAAGAAACTCTTCAGGGAGAAAGATATAGCAAATAGTCCTAAGTGCAATATGGTAGATTCCATGGTAAAAAATATAAACAAGATTCATTGGTACATAAGAGGTTGTGCTTTCCCTGACTTTGGGTGAGGATGGTCCAGAAAGACATCTGAAAGTGCAGAATGCTTCAGCTGAGACTTATGGTCATTGCACATATGTTTAGAATCACATTCCAAGCAGAGAACTACCTAGACAGAAGACAAAATGGCAACATATTTTTGTGACTCTAATCAGGAGTAGGAGTCCTGGTGTGGAGCTGTGGGCTAATGTGTCAGACTACAAAGTCATTTGAACTGCAAGGTCGGTGGTTCAAGCTCACCAGCTGCTGCTTGGAAACCCTGTACAGGGTTATTATGGGTCGGAATAGACTCAAAGGCACTTAACAACAACAACAATCAGGATTCAGTGAAGCATGATGCTAGTAATGTGGGCAAAACAAAACCCAAACCCACTGCCATTGAGTCGATTCTTATTCATTACAAACCTAGAAGATAAAATTGAAATGTCCCACAGGATTTTAAAGTGTGGCACTGCAGGATAAGCACCGGACCACAAGGTCATTTGAACTACAAGGTTTGGTAGTTCAAAGTCACCAGTCACTCCTCAGAAAATCTACACAGGATCATATGAGTCAGAACTGACATGACGGCACTGAAAAACAACAGGGTTCCCAAGGCTGTAAATCTTTTTCCCACCGTGTGGCTGGCGGATTACAAACGATGACACTTCATTTCATAGCCAAGCCATTGCATCACGAGGGCTCCTTGGTAATGCAGACAGAGACCAGATAATGGAGAAAATGATAGGCCATGCCATAGCATTTTGTCTTTATTCTAAGACAAACATGAGCCATTGAAAATGGTTAAATAAATGAGCCAGGTGAATAGAGATGCCTTTAAGAACGATTATCTTGGCAGTATAAGG
>NW_006408617.1:8229263-8230519 GCF_000296735.1 Chrysochloris asiatica
GTTTCAACTACCAGGTCAGTGGTTCAAGTTCACCAGCTGCTCCTTGGAAACCCTATACAGGATCGCTATGAGTCGGAACTAACTTGATGGCACTTAACAACAACAAATATATATAAATAAATAAATATATTATATATATATATATATATATATATATATATATATATATCGCTTCTAGAGTTTCAGTTCATACATTCACCTGCTTACTCCACGCAAAACATGTCTCTGAAATCTGTGGATGCCTACACACTTTTCTCAGTGTACCCTTGTCTTAGTCTCCTGAGGATGCCTTCAAAATAAAAGACAAAACAGTAGCTTGTGAGGGGATCTGCTAGGTCAGTTAAATTCAGGAAGAGGTCATCTCATAAGATTATGCCCACTTTGCTTTGAAATTCCAAACAGTCTTGATAGATTTTTTCAAAGGTCAGAGGATGATCATGGTGACACTTATTAGGAAGAGCTTTAAGAAAATTAAAAACTGCATTGGTGGTAGAAAGGCTAGGAAAGCTGTGCTGAGGAGATCTTTTCATTACAAAAAGGCACCTGCTTATTCTTCAAGGGTCCTTGAAGGATTTTGTTGGGAAACCTTTTTCTACCCATATCATAGCCCTAATCCTGCCCCTTCAGACTTGTCTATGTTCCTAAAACTCAAAGAACATTGAAAAAGACGTGATTTAAGTCCCTCAAGGATGCCAAAACTGTCCCTTAAACATGGTGTAAAATGAATAGTGTAGAATTCGTCAGGGAAGGGTTATGTATAAAAACACTGCTTTCAAAGTATACAGACCTGGATGAAGGCTATGCCAATATGGCTTCACATTCTGATATCTTTGTTTAATAAAGGTTAAATTAAATCCGAAGTTCCATCAGAGCTTGGTAAACAACAACACGGAACACCGGGCCAAGAGGGCTCATGAAACAGTGTTGGAACTCTGAAACAAATATAAAGCTATGTTTGGAAGATTGGATGGGTTACATCTGGGGAATTTGAAGGGAATCCAGAAATCCCTTGTATTCTGGATCAAGACACTCAGGTGTTCCAGGAGCCGTCATCTTGGGAGAGAATATTTTTATTGTATTAAGATTGATAGTATCAGGAGAGAACATCTTGATTGTATCTTGATTGTATCAGGATTGACATTGAAATTTAAAGTAACAGTATCAACATAAAACTAAACGGCCACCACTCATCTGTCTGTCGTGCTGTGGTGGCTTGAGTTGCTGTGATTCTGAGGTTTATGCCACCAGTATTTTAA
>NW_006408617.1:8233413-8234167 GCF_000296735.1 Chrysochloris asiatica
TTGGAAGAATTGCAACCAGAGTGATCCTTGGAGGCCAAGATGGCCAAACTTCATCTCTCATACTTAGGACATATTGTCAGGAAGGACCAGTCTCTGGAGAAGGATATTATGTTTGATAAGGTGGAGGGTTCAGAGAAAAGAGGAAGACCCTCAACGAGATGGGTTGTCCAAGTGGCAGCACCGATGGACTCAAGCGTGGCAACAATAGTGAGGTTGGTCCAGGATCGGGCAGTGTTTCGTTCTGCTGTGCATAAGGTCACTGTGAGTCAGTACTGACTCAATGGCACCTAACAGCAACAAACAATTGATGTGCTGCCTACTCTACTAATCAAAAGTTCGAGGTTTTAGTCACTCAGAGGTCCTCAGAAAAAGACTTGGTGAGCTACTTCTGAAAAAATCAGCCCTTAATAATGCTATGGAGCACTGCCAGCCTCTGAGACAGATGGGACTGTGCAAGTTGGAATAGACTCAAAGATAACTGTTTACTAGTGACCCAAGTAAAACTGGAAGCTTTGCTTATGAGTATAGTGAGATTTACAAAGAGTCAGGACTTACAACTGACTTTATGTATCTTCTTCATTAATGTTTTTTCTATTTATATAAACAAAAGATTGTGATGACAGATATTCTTATATTGTCATCATAAATAGCTCAAGTTGAAATTCTGATGTCACAGTATTTCTGCTCAATACATCTACTGCTTCTGTTTATATATGGCTCTTGTTTACCATGTAACAGTATGTCAGATTATCAA
>NW_006408617.1:8234652-8276811 GCF_000296735.1 Chrysochloris asiatica
TCAATACTTTAAAAAGTTCCTGTGCAGCAGATTTGCCCAGTGCAATACGTCGTCTGATCTCTTGACTGCTACTTCCGCGAGTGTTGATAGTTGAATCAACGCAAGTAATAGTAATAAAATCATGAAAAAGAGAATATAAACTATTTTGTTTAGCATCTTTCATAAAGATCCTTTTTATGAAAAGACTAATTTGAAAACATATATTCTTATTTAAAAGTTCTGTATATTGGTATGTATGTTTGCTGCCTCTGTGTTACTATGAGTTTGGGTTTGGGAGTACCATTTTTTTCTCATTCTGAGGATGCCCCTTAGCAGCTCACAGCAGGACTTCCCACATTCTTCTATAGATGTTCTGATCACTTGTAATGTTACCAAAATTCCTCATTTTAAGTGCACTTTGTACAGTGGTTGACATATTAATGTTATACTCATTAGCTTCAGTAACTTCACTTCTCAGTTGTGAAAACGTTCAGTATTAAAAACTATCAACAGAAATGTTAAAAATAAAATCATAAGGACTATGCAGAAGAATCTAGAATTTCAATTAAAACAGGTGTGAAAGTCACCAGATTGTCATGTTTCAAGAAAGTGTCTATTTGTTCATTCCCCACTCATCTACAAGTTTGTTGTACTGTGGTGGCTTGTTTTTTGCTGTAATTATGGAAGCTATGCCATCAGTGTTTTAAATAACAGTAGGGACAGGTTTCAGTGGAGTTTCAGACTAAGAAAGACTAGCGAGAAGGAGAAGCAGACTGCTGCTAATTGTTTAGCCACTGAAAACCTTCTGAAGAGCAGTGGGGCATTGTTAGATATAGTACTGAAAGTTTATCCCCTCAGGTTGGAAGGCACCCAAAATACAGCCAGGAAAGAATTGCCTCCTAAATGCAGAGTTGACCATAAAAAACATGAATGGAATAAAGCTTTCAGGATCTTCATTTGCTGATGGGACACAAGTCAAAATGAGGAGAAACAGCTACAATCATCCATTAACAATCAGAACATGGAATGAAAAAAGTATGAGTCTGGAAAATTGAAAGTTGTCAAAAATGAAATGCAATGCATAAAATTCCATGACTTAGGTATTAGTAAGGGGAAATGGACTGCTATTGGCCATTTTAAAACTGACATTCATTTGGCTTACTATGGCTGTAACCACAAATACAAGAGGAATCGTGTAGCATTCATTGTCAAAAGAGCATTTCAAGATCGATCTTGATGTGCAATACTGTAAATGTAGGATGATATCCATACACCTACAAGGAAGACTGGTTAATATCATGATGATTCAGATTTAAGCTCTAATCACTAAAGCCAGTGATGATGAAATTGAAGAATTTAACCATCTTCTTCAGTCTGAAATTGATCAAACATGCAATCAAGATGCATTGATAATTACTGGTGATTGGAATGCAAAGGTTGGAAACAGAGGAAGAATCAGTTGTTGGAAAATATGACTTTGGTGATAGAAATTATGCTGGAGATTTTATGATAGAATTTTGCAAAACCAAAGACTTATTCATTGCAAATACCTTTTTAAAACAACATAAAAGGCAACTACAGGCATGGACTTCACCAGATGGAACACACAGAAATCTAAATAACTACATCTCTGGAAAGAGATGGGGGAAAAGCTAAATATCATCAGCTAAAAACAAGGCCAGTAGCATATTGTAGAATAGAACATCAATTACTCATATATAAATTCATGCTGAAGCTGAAGGAAATTAAAACAAGTCAACAAGAGTCAAATTATGGTCTTGAATATATCCCACTTGAATTTCGAGACCCAACGGAATGCTGAAGTCATCTAGCAATATCACTAATGTCACATGCAAGTAAAGTTTTGCTGAAGATAATTCAAACTGACTGCCAGACAGAGAACTGCCAGAAATTCAAACTAGATTCAGAAGAGGACATGAAACTGGGGATATCATTGTCAGCGTCGGATAGATCTTGCCTGAAAGAAGAGAATACCAGAAATACGTTTACTTGTGCTTTATTGACTATGCAAGGGTTTCAATTGTGTGGATATCGAAAAACTATGGGTAACATTGCAAAAAAATGAGTATTCCAGAGCACTTAATTGTGCTGATGAGGAACCTGTACACAGACCAACAGATCTCAAAAAAAGAGGAAGACCCCAAACAAGTTGGATTGACACAGTGGCAGGAGCAACGGGCTCAAACTTAACAATTGTGAGGGTGGTACAGGACCAACCAGTGTTACATTATGTTGTATAGAGGGTATATGAGTCAAATGGACTTGACACTTAACAACATTTGTCCATTTATTTATTCTCACTTGATACATAACATTTACAGCGTACTAGTGATAACAAGTGGCATATAGTCTTCTCAATAGAGACATTAGGACAATGCACCTGAGCGTTCTTCTATGGTAGAAAGGGCTGCCCTATGAGAATTTCCTCAGGTAGTCTACCCCATCCACTCTGTTGTTGTTTTTAGGTGTCATCAAGTGGGTTCCGACTCATTGAGACCCTGCATAGTTTTCTGAAGCTGTAAATCTTTACAGGAACAGGAAGCCTCATCTTTTTCCCCGAGGAGTAGCTGGTGAGTCTGAACTGTTGATCTTGTGGTTAGCAGTTCAGCTTATACCGCAACACAACCAGTACCCCCAAACCATCCACTTTACAACTTCAATTTTGTCCCTTTAGGATTCTTTTTGTTCCCCAAACTCAAAGAACATTGAAAAGAATACAATTTGTGTCCTTTGAGATTTCCAAAACTACTATTTTGATGTGTAATTCAAGCAGCACAGAATTCTTTAGGGAAGGGTTAGAGAAATGGAAACCCTGCCTTTAGAAACCAAGAACTAGATGGAAGATATGTTGAGAAACAATAGCTTCACATTCTTATATTTTTGTTTAACAAAGGTGTCTGATTCTGTAACAATGCTTTTTTATTTATCCTAAATATTATCTCTGCTTCTTTCTTCTAATGCTGCTATGAGATGGGAAAATTGAGGTTAAGTACAATTTAACGAGTTACCCAACATAACAAGTTGAGAAGGGAATTGGTACAGATCCCCTATTCCTAATTCTTGGTTAATCCACCTGTGAACGCAATAACATTTTGTTTCTAGCAGCCTGGTCTATATCTGAATTTAATTTTCTAGAACCAATTTCATGAATCATTTTGAAAGTCAAATTTAAAATACCAACTTAAACCAGTTGCAAAATATGAAACATACTAAATGATGGAAATAAAAACTTAGAATATTTTAAGACAGGTTTTATGGAAGTTACAACAACCACAGGGCAGTAAAATTGATGCATTGATGCTAACACACCAAACCAGTGTAGCAATTACAATTCCATTTAGTTATAGCACATAAATGCTGAAGTAGAAACTTACAACTCTAAACTAAATTTATGCACACTTGTACTGCTTTTGTTTTGTCATCTCTCACAAGAAAATATATTTAGACATGATAGGCATAGATTGTATTCCCTCAAGTAGATACATACTAAATATAAAATATTTGCTCCAGGAAATGATAATTTTATAAATTTTGTAATGGGTCAAAATGCATTCACTTGCTATTTTTAAATTCCCAATATTTTTTTGCATGTTAATGTACAATTTTTTAAACTTTTTATTGTGAATTGAGTGAAGGTTTATAGACAAAATCATTACCTTTGCATTCAATGCATGACTGTTTTTTCGTCTCAGTGATTACACTCCCTTCCCTGAAACAACAGCTATCCCACCACCTCCTGGGGTTCCCCATTTACATCTTATATTTCACAAATGAACAAAGCAAAATTCCCAATATTTTGCATTTGTCTTTCTTAGTACACAGACTTTATTGTCTAACCATAATGATTGGTGACAGATATCAAAAACTCAAAATATATATGAGGGCCAGACCAGCTTTGTAAAGTGTCAACTTGGTGTTAAATATTAGCATTTGATAGGGACTACGGTGAGCCAGGGAGTCATGGTGTGGCACTGTGGGTTACTGCGTTAGACTGCAGTGTCGGTTTGAACTATAAGGTTGGCAATTCAAGCTCACCAGCCGCTCCTCGGAAACCCTATGTAGGGTCACTATGATTCAGAATTGACTGGAAGGCATTTACCAACAACAACAATGGTCAACTAGAAGGATTATATGCCCCAATAAAAAAACAATAATAAAAAGACAAGCAACTACTTTGGTCCATCTCCTGTCATGTTGGAATGTGGATTCTGTGCTGCTATATCTTCTAACTTTTCAAGAATAGTCCAAGATTTTGGCTTTTGTAGGAATTACTAATTCAGCATATGAAAATCACTGTGTGAGTCATCTAAAGCATGTTTCTGGACCACAAATGACACATGGGCTTCTAAAAAGAGACATTATTCTATAAGAATGATCATAACGCTGTTGTGTGCCAAATGCATCAGTACAGAATTGAATACTAAGTCTTTTTTCCCCATGAAGTGTCTGGTGGGTCAAATCACCAATTGCTTAATTGGCAGTTGAGCACTTAACAATTTGCCACCAGGGCTTCTTCAGAACGATCAGCTTGTTGTTAGATGTGATGGAGTAATTTCTGACTCACCCTATGCACAACGGAAAGAAACATTGCCTACTCCTGCACTCAAACTGTTGCTAAGTTTGAGTCTGTTGCTACTGCCACAGTGTCAGTCCATCCCGCTGAGGTCTTCTTCTTTTTCACTGACCCTCCATTTTTTCCAAACATGATGTTCTTCTTCGGGGCCTAGTCCCTTCTAATATGTCCAAAGTATTAGAAATGAAATCTCACCATCCTCGCTTCCAAGAACTATTCTGGTTGTATTTCTTCCAAGACAGATTTATTTGTTCTTATAGCAATCCAGGAGTCCTGGTGTGGCACTGTGGGTGAATGTGTTGGACTGCAAAGTCTGTTTGAACCATGAGATTGGTGGTTCAAGCTCATCAGCTGCTCCTCAGAAACCCCATACTGGGTCACTATGGGTTGGAGGTGACTGGACAGCACTTAACAACACCATGACAGTCCATGGTAATTTCAATATTCTTCACCAGCACCATAAATCAAATGTATTGATATGGACTTCCTTATTCATTGTTCAATTTTCACATGCATATGGTGGTGGTGGTGTGCCATGGAGTTGGTTCTGACACATAGTTACCCTGCATAGGGTTTCCAAGGCTGTAAATCTTTACGGGAGCAGAAAGCCTCACATTTCTCCTGTGGAACCACTGGTAGTATTGAATTGCATACATATGAGGTGATCGAAAATACATGGCTTTGGTCAGGCACACCTGAATCCTCAAACTAACATCTTTGCTCTTAAAAACTTGAAAGAGATTTTAAGTTTTTGCAATATGTCCTTTGATTTCTTGACTGCTGCTTCCATGAGTTTTGATTGTGGGTTCAAGTAAAAAGAAGTCTTTGTCAACTTTAACCTTTTCTCCATTTGCTATTGTTTTTAAGTGCCACTGATTCTGTTCTGACTCCTAGTGACCCTGTGCAGGATTTCTGAAGAGCAGCTCTTGGGTTTGAACTGCAGACTTTGTTGCACAAAGTCAAGTGCTGATCCTACAGAGACACCCTAGGAGCTCTTCTCCATATATCATGATGCTATTTATCAGTCACTTGTGGGGATTTTCGTTTTCTTTACATTGAGGTACAATCCATTCATCAGTAAGTATTTTAAGTCCTCCTCCCTCTCAGCAAGCAAGGATGTACTATCTGTATATTGCAGGTTGTTAATAAGCCTTCTTCCAATCCTGATGCCACGTTATTCTTCATATAACCCAGCATCTCAGATCATTTGCTCAGTATACAAATTGAGTAAGTATGGAGAAAGGATGCAACCCTACCACACAACCTTCTTGATTTTAAACCACTCAGTATCCCCTTGTTCTGTTTTAATTACAACTTCATGGTCTAGGTACAGCTTCCTCTAGAGTACAACTAATTGTTCTGGAATACACATGATTTGCAATGTTTTCCACAGTTTTTTATGATCTACACAGTCTCAAATGCTTTTGCATAGTCAGTAAAGTACAAGTAAATATCTCTCCATACTCTCTACTTTCAACCAAGATCTATCTGATGTCAGCAATGATATGCCTAGTTCCACATCTTCTACTGAATTCAGGTGGAATGTCTAGAAGTTCCCTGCTGATGTACTGTCACAGCGGTTCTTTCTTGCTTTCTTTCTTTTTTATTATCTTCAGAAAACTTTTACTTACATGTGATATTAATAAAATAGTTTGATGATTTCATATTCCTTTCTTTGGGATGGGTACAAATATGGCCATGTAGCAATCTTACAAATTTCCTACCATAGATGAGTGAGTTCCTTCAGTGCTGCATCAGTTTTTGAAAACAAACAAATTTCTATATGTATTCTGTCAAGTCCTGGAGCCTTGTTTTTCACCAATGCCTTCTTCAGTGCTGCTTGTACTTTTTCCTTCAATACCTTTGGTTCGTGATCATATGCTACCTCTTGAAATGACTGCCAACCATTCTTTTTGCTACAGTGACTGTGTATCCCTTCCTTATTTGTTTGATGATTCTAGCATCATTCAATATTTTGCCCATAGTATCACTCAACAATGCAACCAGAGGCTGAATTTGTTCTTCCATTCTTTCAGCTTGAGAAATTTTCAGCATGTTCTTCCCTTTTGGTTTCCTAACTCCAGGTCTTTGTACATTTAATTGCATTTGACTTTGTTTTCTTGAGTTCTTCTTTGAAATTTTGGTTCAGCTCTTTTACTTCATTTCTTCCAGTAACTTTAGCTTGTCTACATTCAAGAGCAAGTTAGAGTCTCTTTTGACAACCATTTTTGTCTTTTCTTTTTAATGACCTTTAATGTTCTAGATGTAATCCTACAGCTCTTCTAGTCTTCAGTCATTATTGTCTAGGCTACAGTCAAATCTGTATAGGCTAGACATATTTTGGTTCAGTATGATGGTACTGAAGGAAGAAAGATGTATAACTTGCACTGAAAACATTAACGAAAAACAAGGCCTCCGACAGAATACAAATTGAAACCTTTCAACAAATTGACTCAGCACTGGAAGTGCTCAATCATCTATGCTAAGAAATATGAGAGATAGCTACCTGCCAAACCAATTGGAAGAGATCCAAATTTGTTCCCATTACAGAGAGGTGATCCAACAGAATGCTAAAATAATCAAACAATATCATTAATATCACATCAAATAAAATTTGCTGAAGATAATTTTTTTTTAAATGGTTGCAACAGTACATTGACAGGGTACTGCTAGAAATCCAAGCTGGATTCAAAGGAGGACCTGGAACTAGGGATATCATTGGTGACTTCAGGTGGATTTGGGCTGAAAGCAGAGATTATCAGAAAGATGTTTACTTGTGCTTTATTGACTATGCAAAGGCTTTCAACTGTGTGGACCATGACAAATTATGGATAATATTGCAAATAGTCGGTATCCCAGAACACTAAATTGTGTCCATGAAGAACCTATACATAGGCCAAGAGGCAGTTATTAAAACAGAGCAGGAGATACTGAATGGTTTAAAATCAGAACAAGTGTGTGGAAGGTTTTTTGTTTTGTTCTGTCTTTTTCTTCACCATATTCTTTCAGCATCTGTGTGCTAAGCAAATAATCTAAGAAGATGGATTATATGAAAAAGAATGTGGCATCCAGATTGGAGGTAGACTTAACAAGAATCTGTGATATGCAAAAAAAAAAAAAAAAAAAGTATCTACGATATACAGATGAAAACAATCTTGCTTGCCAGAAGTGTTGTTGTTGTTGTTATGTGTCATGGAGTCAGTTCCAACTCATAGTGACCCTGTATAGGGTTTCTGAGGCTGTAAATCTTTATGGGAGCAGAAAGCCTCATCTTTCTCCTGCCGAACAGCTGGTAGTTTCAAACTGCTGACCTTGCGATTCACAGCCCGATTCGTAACCACTATGCTACCAGAGCTCCTTGCCAGAAGTGTAGAGGACTTACAATATTTACTTATGATGGTCAAAACTATGGTGTTCAATACGGACTGCAGCTTACTGTAAAAACAAAAACAAAAACAAAAAAAAACAAAAACCGTAATATTCTAAAAATTGGACCAATAGACAACATCATGATAAATGGAGAAATGATTGAAGTTACCAAAGACTTCATTTTGCTTGGACCTGCAATCAACAAAGAAGCAGCAGTCAAGAAATCAAATGACATATTGCATTAGGCAAATCTGCTGTACAAGACCTCTTTAAAGTGTTCAAGAGTGAAGATATCAGTTTTAGGATTAAGTTGTACCTGACCAAAGCCACAGAATTTCCAATCACGTCACATGCATGTAAAAGTTAGACAATGAATAAGGAAGACCAGAGAAGAATCAATGCATTGGATTTATGGTGTTGGAGAAAAATATTAAAGTATCATGGACTGCTGTCATCATCATCATTAAGTGCCATTGAGTCAGTTCCGACCCATAGGACCCTGTATAGGGTTTCCAAGGAGTGACTGATGAGCTTGAACTGCTGAACTTGCTGTTGAAACTGACCTTGCAGTCCAGCACATTAACCCCCAGTAACACCAGGACTCCATCATGGACACTAGAGAACAAATAAATCTATGCTAAAAGAAGAACAGACAGAACACTCCTGAGAAGTCAGGATGGTGAGAGTTCCTCTCTCATACTTTGGACATGTTATCAAGAGGGACCAGTCCCTAGAAAAGGACATCATGCTTGGTAAAGTGGAGGGTCAACAAAAAAGAGGAAAACCCCAACAAGATGGATTGACACAGTGCCGGCAGTACTGGGCTCAAACATAGTAACCATGGTGAGGATGGCACAGGATTGGACATTGCTTCATTCTGTTGTTTATAAGGATCTCTTTGAGTCAGACCCAACTTGACAGCAACTAACAACAACAATTGTTGTTGTTGTTGTTAAGTGCCATCGAGTCGGGTCCGACCCATAGCGACCCTGTACAGGGTTTCCGAGGGTGTAAATCTTTACGGGAGTAGAAAGCCTCGTCTTTCTCCCGCGGAGCGGCTGGTAGTTTCGAACCGCTAACCTTAAGCCTAGGATATTGATATTCATGTGTTCCATCTCATTGTTGACAACTTCCACATTCCCTAGATTCATACTTTGTACATTCCATGTTCTGATCATTAATTGATACTTACAACTGTTTCTTCTCAGTCCTGGTGTGGCACTGTGGGTTAATGAGCCAGACTGCAAAGCCGTTTGAACTGCAAGGTCGGCAGTTCAAGCTTACTAGCTGCTCTTCAGAAACCCTATACAGTGTCGCTATGGGTTGAAACCAACTCGATAGCACTTCACAATGACAACAACATAGCATAGCGCTTATGAATCATGCTGTGGACCTTAAGGTCAGCATTTCGAAGCTACCAGCTGTTCCATAGGAGAAAGATGAGGTTTTCTGCTCCCCTAAAGATTTACAGCCTTGGAAATCCTGTACAGGGTCGCTATGAGTCCGAACAGACTCCATGGAATATAACCACCACCACCACCACCATACTTTGAGGAAGGAGCTCTGGTAGCGTAGTGGTTATCAATTGGGCTGTTAACCTCACAGTGAGCAGTCTGAAACTACCAGCTGTTCCACGGGAGAAAAATAAGACTTTCTCTTCCGTAAAGATTTACAGCCTCGGAAACTCTGTGCAAGGTCACTATGAGTTGGAACAGACTCCACAGCACATAACAACAACATACTTTGAGGAGGCAGCTTTTCTCCAGTCAGATTGTGAGTGCCTTCCAACCTGAGGGGCTCATCTTCTGGCACTATATCACAGAATGATCTACAGTTTTCCTTAGGTTGTTCAGTGCTTAACCACTCAGAAGTGGTCCATATCTCCTTTTTCTTAGTTTGTCTTAGGCTGGAAGCTCCGCTGAAACCACTCCACCTTGGATGATCCTCCTGGTATTTGAAATACCAGTGGCATAGCGTCCAGTATCACAACAGCACACAAGCCAAACACACACACACATCCCACACAGTATGACCAACTGACAGATGATCATTGGTGGAAAGATCATGGTGTGCCATAATAAAGGCCTCATTATAGCTCAAGTTCGCTCTCCTTTATTCTTTCAGTGTCTGGCTAACAGACACCTCTGAGTTTTTCATTCTGTGCATAAGAAAGTCACAGAATATCCTCATTATATCTCTGTGGATGAAAAGACTTGTCAGATGAAAAGAGCTTTTCATTCAAGGAGTTGTCATTTGCATATATATGTATATATATGTATTTTTTAATCTGTAGTCTTCAGTGGTTGTTATTCATCTCTGTAGTGTAATACTTTGGTTATGGAAAGCGTCTTTTACTTCTGATTCTTTAAACTTAAAGGAAAGATCATGGGTTAGTTATTTTTCTATATGAGCTCTTGAGAAAGTAAAGTACACTTTTCTGTTGTTGTTGTTCTAGATTCTATACCCAATTCCTAGGGCATTACCTAGCCAAGAGAAGACTGAATGATATTAATTTATTAATGAAAGTTTCCTGTTTTATTCATTCATTGATTCATTATTCATTCAATCAATGAACTTTTTTCTTAGCATAAACAGCATGTCACACATGTTACCAAATAGTATTTAAAATTTATGAATCATTAACTGGTACTTAGAAACTATTCTGTGGGGAAACTGAAATCTTCATTGGTTATATGTTTAATGAGACATAACCTGTATTTTAAATGTTCCATCAGTATTTCTAGGACATCTGAGAGCTTATTGACTTTTTTCATGGTTCTTTCTCCTTCCCTAAAACATGGTATAAGATCAGATCATAATATACATTCTTAGGTCAATGTCTGAGGGCACTATGAATCAATTAGAAGACAAGCCATATATACCAAATATCCTTGGGGAAGATGGGGCAGGAGGGGACCACATATTAAGTAAAAACTTGCAGAGTAATTCTCTTGAATTATTTTGAACCTTATTCTTGTTTTTAAGGATTGAAATTTTAATGCTTAAAATGGAAGTACTAAATTCACTGTAAAATAAATAAGAATAAAAAAATAAATAAAATAGTGAAGTCCTGAGTATGGTGCTGTAGGATATGCACTGGACAGCTAACCAAAAGGCTTACAGTTCAGACAGACCAGCCACTGCTTGGAAACTGTATCTCTGTAAGTTGGGACAGACTTGATGGCACTTAAAAGCAACAAGAAAACAAATTTAATATAATTAGATCTCAAATATAAATTAGTAACAGCTGTCAGGATTAATGTGAAGCACCAACTTTAAAGTTCAAATGCATGCCTTCTAGTAAAATGTAAGTAGTCTATATTCTTATTTTTTATGTTAAGACTTTTAGCAGTATGCCAAATGCTTCATCATATTAATCAATCAAGTAATCATATAATTATTTCAGAAACATATTCTGCCTTAAAAGCAGGGTTAGGTCTTCTAAATTAACAGGAATTCCAAGTTTCTAATTTAGCCTGGGCTACCAAAATAGAAAATAGCCTCATGAGAGATACAATATAGCCTGTTTTTTAAAATGATTGTGTTTACTGTGAACCACAAAGTCCGCAGTTTCAACTCACCAGCTTCTCCTCAGAAACCCTATGCAGGGTCACTATGAGTCAGAATCAACTCAATGACACCTAATAACAAATAACAAATGTTTAATATGTACAGTCTATTGAACTCTACATGTGTGCTCTAACTTGGTGAGCAATTAGAAGACTAGAATAGCTGTAGTTAACATAAAAATTTGATGTCTAAGCAATAAAGTATGTTTTTTTTTTGTCTTCAAGGACTTGCGTTTCTTTTTTGAGTTTCATCTTTCTCATATTGGGTATTGTAGCATAGTGGCTAGGAGTTGGGCTGCTAACCTCAAGCTCAGCAGTTTGAAACTACCAGCTGTTCCATGGGAGAAATGAGACTTTCTGCTCCTGTAAAAATTTAAGCCTCTGAAATCCTATATAGGGTCACTATGAGTCAGAACTGACCCCATGGCATGCAACTCCACCCCCATGCATCATTAACAGGTAGAGTAATAGGCAAAATAATGATCCCAACCCCCAAGGATATCTGTATCCTAATCCTAAAAACATTTGAATATCTTGGGTTGCATGGAAAAGAGAAATTAAGGTATAGATGGAACTAAGGCTGCTAATCAATTGACCTTAAAATGGACTCTCCTGGATTATCAGAATCTGTTAAATGTAATAACAAGGGTCCTTACAAGTGAAAGAGAGAGTCCAAAGAGCACATCAGAGAGATAGCAGCATATGAAGAACTAGACTTGATTTTACTGGTTCTGAAGATGGGGGAAAGGGGCTCTAGGGAATGTGGGAAGCTCTAGAAGTTCTAACAGGAAGAGGAATGGTTTCTGCCCTAAAGCATCCAGAGAGGAAAGCAGTTAGTCAACCAGTTTATTTGGGTGAGATCCATTTCAGACACCTGACCCACAAAACTAAAAGACAATGAATTTGCAGTGGTTTGTTATAGCAGTAATAGAGAAAAATACACTGAAGAACCTTAATTTCTTTTTCTTTTTCTAGTAGTCTCTGTTATGGAAATTACATTAACACATAAACTCAGAATTTCAGACTTTCCTAAGGCATTCTCTTGTTTGTTTATTCATGTGTTCATTATTCTATTCAGGAGGTAATTGGTAGCAGCCAGGTCAACATTTCAAGAAGTAGCCAGGAAATGAAAGAAAAGGAACAAGAAGCTTCCAAAACACATGACACTGAAGTGCTTGGAACAGAAAAGGTAACTATTTAGAAAGATAATACTTTTCCAACAGTTCCTAAAATTTTGTGGCTATTCTGACTTTGTTGAAATCAATTGCTTTCATTGCCTTTTATGTATTAAGGGTTTCTAAGTATCTTGCTCCACTTTAGAGTTAGCATTCCTTAAAATGTAAAACTAGTACCCTAAAAATAAAATCAAACTTTAGGTATAAATTCAAATTCGTGCTATTATATCATGAGCCCATCCATTAAAATAAATGCTACAGGCTTAGTTACCACCTCTCAACATGCTCAGAGGTCTTCAGTGAAAATCACAGTGAAATGAAGAAAATTGTTTTTAGTATTGAAATAAATTACTTAAAAACAATTATTTTGTTTAAAATTTCTTTTAACACAGATCTCTCATCTAGAAAAGCACACCCAGGAAGTAAACCAAGTTGCTTCTCATTTCCATCAATATGTTCAAGAAACAGGTAAAAGTCTTTTGTTGTTGTTCTTCAGTTTGGTTAGATTATTTGACCCCAATAAAACTTTCTCCTACTGAATCTAAAGCACACCCTTCCCCACTAAGAAACAAACTCTCCTATAGTGTTTGTTGCCTCAAAGACTCAAACTACAACTTGATGTTTATCAAGCTTCCTGAGAACGGAACTGATACCTAGATTGTATTACTTTTAATAATAAATATTAGCACTATAAAATTCAGTGTTCCAGCCTATAGATCTGAGATTAGACTAAGAACAAATGTGTGCAGGTGACCTAGGGAAAGTCCATATGATTGGGAATTGACTCAATAAGCAGTGGGTTTGGTTTGGGTTATTTGCATAACAATAGTAACAAGGAACACCAAACCCATTGACTCATAGTGACCTTAACTAGGGTTTTTAAGAATATTCCTGAAGAGTAGCTGGTGGATGTGAATTACAGGTATAGGCCACCTTGGATGTAAAACATCATGAGAAGTCATGCTGTCCCCTGAAGAGCTAGAAGGGAAGAGTTAAACCAACTATAATCAAAATGTTACTTAACTGTATCTGTACTTTTGTTTTACTGCTTAAGAAAGTAAGTCTCTGTTCTGTTCTTTTGTTCTTTTCTTGTTGTGCAACTTTTTTAATTAATTTTTTTGTTGAACACTAAGTAAACCTGAACAACAAGTAAAGCATGCTTCTAAAAAGTTCAGGAAATATATACAATTAAACAAAGAATTGTTTGATCACTTATGGCTTTCCTGCCAATAACATTTCCCTAAATTTCCTATCGTCTTCCTATATCTTCTTCATCATATTGCTTGCATAATGAAATAGTCATAGATAGACGTTTTCACATTAATTTTTTCACTTAACATATATTTTGAAAAGTATCCCATGTCATTATGTTTTCTTATCAAATAGTTTTTATTATTTGCATAACATTGTTGGTACTCTTTTCTATGTGTAGTCATTGATACACCTGAGGATGAAGAGATACCAAAGGTCTCCACTAAGCTTTTAAAGGAGCAATTTGAAAAGTCTGCAGAGGAAAAGGTTCTTTGTTCTGACAGAGAGACAATAATCCCAGCCAAGCAGATTAAGGTAAGGTAATTTCTCTATATAGAATCATATTAAGTGTAAAACTACAATTGAAAGCACAGTGTTTACAAATTAGTGACTATCTAAGGTGGTTTTTCAATTAAAAAATAAAATGTCCTAAATCAATACTTACTGTTTTCTGTAAATAGAACATTGGTCTTCATGAGAAAAAAGGTAGAAAGAGTTAAATTTTTTCACACTGGAGTAATGAGGGAAGACAAAAAAATGATACATGCTCTAAAGCTGGTGGTGGTTATAGGCAATGGAGTCTGTTCCAAATCATAATGACCTTGTAAAGGGTTTCTGAGATTGTAAATCTTTATGGGAACAGAAAGTCTTATCCTTCCTTCATGGAGAGGCTAGAAGATTCAAACTTCTGACCTTGTGGTTTGCAGCTCAGTTTGTAATCCACTACACTGCCAGAGCTCCAAGGTAACATTAGATAAAATAATAAATACCTTTAGAAGTAAATTAGATAAAGTAAACTTAAATGTCAAATACTTATTTTGCTCTGTTTTAAATTCCAAGAAAAAAAAAAAAAAAAAAAAACCCTCAAAAATACTTTAAGACCTTTACTGTTTCCCTCAAGATTACTCTGCATAGCACATTAAGTAAAGGGGGGAAATCAAGATTATGTATAAATGTTAAAATACTTAGTAGTTGATGTGTTGTGCAAAAGGATTGTAGCAAAGATAGCAACCAACATTGAATATTGTTCCTAAGTATGTCTGCAAATGAAGTATATCCGTTGCTATTCCCAATGAAGTGTCATAAGAGGGTCCTGATATATGTTAAAGTAAAAGAAAGCCTGTCTCTACACTCACCTTCATAAGATTTGATTTATCTCCCCTAAAGATTGAAAATGAATATGAAGAGACTTTAAAGCCATCTTCAGTTGTTGGTACCTCTTCAACTTCTTGTTCTTCAACCAGCCAGAAAAAGGAAATGGCAACTACAAGATACAGTAATCACAGTGTTACTGCCTCGACTTTGGCACAAGCTAATGTCAGTTCTTCTGAACAAACAGATGAATTTCCTCCTCCCCCACTTGATGTACTTCAAACTCCACTAGATGTGACAGCATTTTCCCAGTCCCCTGAATTTCCTACTCCTGCTAGAAGACCACCAGTCCCCAAAGAATTATATTGCAAGCAAAGAAATTTGTATGAATTAAACCGTTTATATAAACACATCCATCCAGAGTTAAGAAAAAACTTAGAAAAAGATTATATCAATGAGGTTTCCGAAATTGTTTCTAGTCAAGTGAATACAGGAAGCTCAGTTTCAGCAGATGTGCAACAAGCCCGATCTGTTTTTGAAAATACGAATGACCAGTCTCAGAAAGTACTAAATGCTGAAAGAGAACACATGGAGTGGGATGAAATTCTGAAAGGGGAGGTTCAGTCTATAAGATGGGTCTTTGAAAATCAGCCATTAGATTCTATTAATAATGGCTCTCCAGATGAAGATGGCTTCCCTAAGGACATTGCTGATCAAGAAATCATAGCCGGTGGTGATGTGAAGTATACCACATGGATGTTTGAAACCCAACCCATAGATACACTAGGGGTTCGTTTTTCTGGCACAGAAGAAAATGCTGAGAAAATTCCTGAGCTAGCTAGAGGAGACGTACGCACAGTTCGATGGATGTTTGAAACAAAGCCTTTAGATGCACTGAATAAAATGCATCAAAGTCAAGAAGAATCTGAAGTAAGTACCATTAAGGACATCACTGGGGGTGATGTCAAGACTGTGAGATACATGTTTGAGACTCAACATCTAGATCAGCTTGGACAACTCCGTTCAGTGGATGAGGCACACTTACTGCAACTCAGGTCTGAGCTCAAAGAAATGAAAGGAAATGTGAAGAGAAGTATAAAATGTTTCGAAACTCAGCCTTTATATGTCATTAGAGATGGTTTAGGTCAAATGCTAGAAATTAAAACTGTTCACAGAGAAGATATTGAAAAGGGCAATGTGATAACAGCACGTTGGATGTTTGAAACACAGCCCTTGGACACAATTAATAAAGATATCACAGAAATTAAGGTTGTCCGAGGAATATCCATGGAAGAAAATGTCAAAGGTGGGGTAAGTAGGGCAAAGTGGTTATTTGAAACCCAACCTTTGGAGAAAATCAAAGAAGAGACAGAAGAAGTATTTACTGAAAAGGAAATTATAATAGGCACGGATGTGTCCAGAAAGTGTTGGATGTTTGAAACCCAGCCATTAGACATTCTCAGAGAAGTACCTGATACAGATCCGCTCCCACCTGAGGAGATAATAGGTGGCGATGTACAAGCTACTAAACATCTATTTGAAACACTTCCATTAGAGGCTTTAAAAGATAGTCCTAATGTTGGAAAGCTTCAAAAAATTACTGCCGCTGAAGAAGAAAAGGGGGATGTTAGGCACCAGAAATGGATTTTTGAAACCCAACCCCTAGAAGAAATTAGAGAAGACAAGAAAGAGTACACAAGAACAGTGAAGCTTGAAGAAGTTGACAGAGGCGATGTAAGGAATTATACACAGATTTTTGAATCAGAAAATTTAATTAAACTTGATACATCACATAAAATAGAGGTGGAAGGAATCACAAGAGGAGCTGTAGAGTTAAGTAAATCTCTCTTTGAAACCATGCCACTGTATGCTATTCAAGATCACCTGGGAAAATATCATCAAGTAAAAACTGTCCAGCAAGAAGAAATCCTAAGAGGTGATGTGAGAAGTTGTAGGTGGCTCTTTGAAACAAGGCCCATTGACCAGTTTGATGAAAGCATTCATAAGTTTCAGATTATTCGAGGAATATCTGCTCAAGAAATACAGACTGGAAATGTAAAATCTGCTAAATGGTTGTTTGAAACCCAACCCCTTGACTCAATCAAATATTTTAGTAATGTGGAAGAAATGGAAAATAAAACTGAAGAAGCTAAAGATATTGTTAAAGGGGATGTCAAAACCTGCAGATGGCTTTTTGAAACACAGCCAATGGAGTCTCTTTATGAAAAAGTTTCATTAGCGACTGATAGTGAAGAAATTCACAAGGGAGATGTCAAAACCTGTACTTGGCTTTTTGAAACTCAGCCACTTGATACTATAAAAGATGATTCTGAAGCAACAGTCAAATTGCAAACTGTAAAACAGGAGGAGATCCAAGGTGGAGATGTTCGTACAGCGTGTATTCTTTTTGAGACAGAAAATTTGGACAGTATACAAGGAGAAGGAGAGAAGGAAGTCAAGTCTGTGGAACTGGATATCCAAGCTGGTGATGTTTCCAGTATGCGGTATAAATTCGAAAATCAGTCCTTAGATTCCATAAGTTCCAGTTCAGAGGAAGTTTTGAAAAAGATCAAAACCCTGAAAACTGAAGATATTCAAAGAGGCAATGTTTTAAACTGTAGATGGCTTTTTGAAAACCAACCAATTGATATGATAAAAGAAAGCCAAGAAGAAGGTGAATCATTTAAGACTGTGATAGACATACAAGGTGGCAATGTTAAAAAGGGGTGCTTTATTTTTGAGACATTTTCTCTAGATAAGATTAAAGAAGAATGTGACCATACCAGCCTTGAGGAAACAAGTGCTGAAGAAGTAATAAAGGGTAATGTGAAAAGCTACAGAATGCTGTTTGAAACTCAGCCACTCTATGCAATCCAAGACCGTGAAGGGTACTATCATGAAGTGACAACAGTTAAAAAGGAAGAGGTAATTCATGGAGATGTACGAGGAACCAGATGGCTTTTTGAAACAAAACCATTAGACTCAATTAATGAATCTGATACTGTATATATTATTAAATCTGTCACACAAGAAGACATTCAGAAAGGAGATGTTAATTCTGTCCGATACAGATTTGAAACACAGCCACTGGATAAGATTTCTGAAGAATCACATGATATTGTGCCTACCATTGACTATATTCAAGGTGGGAATGTAAAGACCAATAAACTTTTATTTGAGTCTGAAAATGTGGATAAAAATACTTTTATAAGAACAGTAAGTGTCAATGAAATACAGAAGGGGAATGTTAAAACATCTACTTGGCTATTTGAAACCCACACTTTAGATGAACTGAGAGGAGAAGGGTCTGAATATGAAAATATCAAGACAGTCACCCAGGAAGAGGTACTGAAAGGTGATGTCAAACAGGCAGTATGGCTTTTTGAAAATCAACCTTTAGATTCTATTAAGGAAATAAATGAAAGCATCACAAAAATAATTAAGGAAGAAATCCCTTCTTCTGATGTCAAGACAACTACATGGCTCTTTGAAACAACACCACTCCATGAGTTTAATGAAAATAGGGTAGAAAAGGTGGACATAATTGGAAAGAACATTAAAGAAACCTTAAACGAGCTCTACTCTCAAAAAGTTATTGAAGCTCCTGGAATCATCATTGAAGCCGATGAAGTTGGGGATATCCGAATGGCAAAATACAAGCTCATGAATCAAGCAGCTCCTGAGATACAGAAAGAAGAAATTATCAAGGGTGATCTCAGAAATATAATGGCAAATCTACTTTCTAGAAGAGACTGTACAAAAAGGGAGATTTGGGTTAGCGAAGAAGAGAAGGGCAATGTTAATTTAACTAAAACTCAATTATTGAACAGATCAACAGAATTTCATGCTGAGAAAGAAGAGGTAGTGAAAGGAGATGTACAACAAGCAATAAAAAACCTGTTTGCTGAAGAAAGATCTGTCAAGAAAGGCATTGTGATTCAGGAAGATGAAAGAGGAGATATTAACATGACAATCTATTGTCTTTTTCATGAAAATGAAGGTGACACATGTGAACATGAAGAAGTGATAGGTGGTGATGTAAAACGTACCATTCATAATTTGTTGTCTTCTACAACAAACAATATAATATCTGAAAGGGCTAAAATTGATGCCTCTGAAAGAGGAAATGTTCGGTTATTTACAACATGCATAGAGACTGGAGCTTTGGACTATCTCAAACAACTCCAAACTAGGGCAAATGAAACACTAACAGCTAGAAAGCAAGAGGAAGAAATCACCAGTGGTGATGCTGAGGGCACAAAACTACTACTAAAGAGAAAGCAGTCTCAGATTGAACGTACTGTTAATGAAACTGACATCATCCCAGAAGACGTGCGTAATACAGTTAAGTGTTTTATGACAGAGCCTCAAAGTGTACCTTGTAAGACATCCAAAGAAGAAATTATAAAAGGTGATTTGAAATCAACCTTAAATTCCCCCAGTCAGGTCATAAATCAGAAAACAGTGGCTAAGACAGAAGAAATTGTAAAAGGTGACATGCTGGCCACACTCAAGTCACTTGAAGAATCAAGCCACCAGTGGACAGAAGCCAGACAGCCTAATCCCATTCCTGATGATATTGAGCAGGCTATTAACAGCCTTGAAAAAGCTGCAATCACAAGGACTGAAATCCTGAAAAAAGAGCTTATGCGAGATGACCTTGAGACGTCATTAAGGTCTCTGAAAGAAGCACAAAGGCCTTTCAAAGAAGTCAATAAAGGAGGTGTAATCAAAGAAGATGTGCAAGCTGTAATGGTGGGAGTCTCGGAAGAGCAGAAATCAGACACGCGCCAGGTGCATATCCACAGGGACAAAAAGAGTGTACTTCAGCCAAGACCAGGACCACTGGAGTCAGCAGTCAGGTGGCAAGGTGACAGAGACACAGTCAAACAAACTACTGGAAAATGTTGTTATGATAGTTTAATAGAAGAAAGGACTGAGATTAATCTTCCCAAAGCCCCCAAAGGTCCTGTAAAGATTGTCGTAGACCGTGAACAGAACAATGATGCTCTTGAGAAAAGTCTTAGAAGGCTATCTAATTCACAGCACAAAGCTATTGAAAATGTTTTGGAATTGAGGAATAGAACAGGTGTCTGGACTGATGCTGCAAAAGAACAGCATCAGAAAGATTTACATATGAGCCAACAATTGACTTCAACTGTTTCTGTTAAGGAGAACCTAAACACTAAGGAATCAGCAACAGTGGGAGGACTGAAGAAGGAAGATGTCTTAAATTCCACCCAGTCTACCGATACAGCAGTTGGAGAACATCAGACACAAACCTGTAAGTTGAGAAATGACCACCAGAAGGCTGAGGTTTCCTATATAAAGAGCCCTAAAATGAACAAAAATGTGAAAATATCAACAGAAACAGCCAGCTCCAAGCCCAATTCTACCCAGCGTCCAGTCAGCACGTCAGTTAGGGAAACTTGTGAAGCTGCGGAAGACTTTCAGAAGCAAAGGTTGTTAAAGCAAGAAATGCAATATTCTTATAAGGATATAAAGAAAAATAACACAAACCTTCAAACAGTGTGGCAGCCTTTGCCTGCAGATCAAGACATATCAAATGTTAAAAATTCTGAAAAAATAAACAATAAATTTAAAGCAAACGACAAAAAGCAAAAGACTGATGTCCACCTGAAAAGCCAGGACTTTCTAATAAAGACACATACTTCAACAGACTTAAAAATGGCCATGGAAAAGTCCTTTAATCCAATCAACTTTAACCCTGAGAATAATGTGAAAGAAAGTGAGAGCCCCCTGCCACCTCCATCCCCACCTCCTCCTCCACCTTCCAATGCATCATCTGAAATAGAATTTCCACTTCCTCCTCCACCTCCTTTAATGTTACCTGACAAAAGCATGTTTCCTTCTTTACTGACCACAGAGAAGATAAAAGCTGAATTTGAAAGCTTCCCAAGCCTCCCTCTTCCACCACCACCAGTAGATGAGAAATCTGAGGAAGAATGCTTATCAACATTTCTACCCTCTCCACCGCCCCCAACTGTATCTCAAAAATGTCTTTCTTCTTCTATTCAGGAAAAACACAGTGGTACATTCAGTCAGCAGTATTCCCAAGAAGAAGCCTCAAGTTCTGAGCAAACTCACTCTCAGACCAAAACCATGACAGGAAAATCTGGCAGACTTTTGCCACCTCCAACATTACCCAAACCAAAATTTTTCAAGCAGAAGCTGATGGAAGACAAAATGAATCATCATTCCCAAAAAGAGGAATCAGTCAACTCCCTGTCAAATATAAAATGTAACATTACTCCCCCAGAGAATCAAAAGAGAGTAATGATACCTACTGGCACTGAGCACACAGAGACAAACCAGAACATATTTAGTAAAAGTCTCAATGAAAGAAAACATTCATCTGTCAAGTCTACAACATCTTTCTCACAAACAGTTCCAGAAAATTCACCACCCAAGGAAAAACAGGTAGCACCTCTTCTGAAATCTCATTCATTTCCAGTGGGCTCAGGACAACAAAATCCAAAACCTTATATGAGAAAATTTAAGACCCCTTTAATGATTGCTGAAGAAAAATACAGACAGCAAAGAGAAGAGCTTGAAAAACAGAAACACGAGAGTTCTTGTTACAAAACAGTCAAAAGCGAAAGCCAAAATCAAAACATACTAGAGTTGGAAAAGGAAGTGCTATTACAAAAAACAAATGAGGAGTTTCCTTTACCTGAGAAGGGTTCAGAGACCATGGTGGTTCCATGTAATTCCGATTCTCCAAGTAATGCTCCAATAACAGTAGTTAGCACAGATAGCCCAGTCTCTACAACACCAACTGTGTCAATTGCTACCGAGAGGCTTCAACATGTTTTAGCAGCTTCAGAAGATAAAGATAACATTAAAAAAGAAGTTTTAGAGAACTCAAGGGACACTATACCATCTAAATTAGCTTGTGAATTAAAAGAGAGTCACCAAGAATATAGTACACAACAGAAGTATCTGGAGCAACTGCACTTGCCCCCAAACAAGCCAGTTCCCCCAACTTTCAAAGTTAAATCTATCAAACTTCCAACTTTAGATTCCAAATTAAATCAAGCAGACTACAGCTATGGAAGCCATGAAAAACAACACGAAGTTAATGTTCAAACTGTTACTAAACAACAGTATCACGAAAGTGAGAAAACTGAAGCAAGCACTGAATGTAGTAGTGAGCAAACTGTGACTGAAAAATATTGTCAATTACCTAAGAAGGCAAAAAGAGTGACAATAAAAGTGCCCTCAGAGCCCCCGGGGAAGACCCAAGAAAGTAAGCTCAATGAGAAGCAAAGAAAATGGATAGAATCCGAGCGTTGGAAACTTTCAGGAAATGAAGAAAAAAATCAGGGGCCACCAGTGATTGGTCCAAAAGAAGAAAGACCAATAGTGGAGAGAACACAGAAACACTTGAAGAATAAATCAGAACCAAACGTAGTCAAGCAAAAGGTTATTGATGCACATCATGATTCACAGACTCAGGATTTTCAGCAAACACAAATACAGGCTTCTGAAAGGAACATTAAACATAAAAAATTGTCCCAGCCAAATAATAGTCTGCAAGAAGAAAAATGTCTCAGAGTCAAGGGCATGCAACAGAAGCAAGTCTTCTCTAATACTAAAGATTCAAAGCAAGAGATTACACAGAACAAATCTTTATTTTCCTCTGTGAAAGAATCTCAGCAGGATGATGGAAAATGTACTGTAAATATATTGGAATTCTTGAGAAAACGTGAAGAACTACAGGAGATTTTGTCGAGAGTGAAACAGTTTGAAGCAGAGCCAAATAAAAATGGTCTTAAAACATTTCAGACACTACTAAATATTATTCCAGTATGGCTGATAAGTGAAGAAAGAAGATGCTATGGTGTTCGCATTGCCATGGAGAATAATTTAGAAAAAATTAAAGAAGAAATAATGCATATTAAAACTCAAGCAGAGGATATGCTTGTGTCCTGTGAGAATATAATTCAAACAGCCATGATCTCCTCTAAAGCAGGAAATCTGAGAAACAAACCTACTAGTATTAATGAAACATCTAAAATGTCTAAAGTCAGTGTCAGCCACAAGAAAAACACTGAGGAGAAAGAAAATAAAATCATGGAAGAAAAAACAGCGCACCATCAAAACACAACTCATCATGAAGCAAAAATTGTTCACAGTCATGTGAACACCCATAAGGAAACTAAACTAGATGACAGCAAATTGTCTCCTTCCTGTTTAAAAACACGACCACAGTCGCCTACTTTTATAACAATTGAGTCTATCGCACGACGGTCACAAACTCCAACAACGGATGAGTTTTCACAGTCTCCTAAAAAGGAACAGTCTGCTGAACTACCACCACCAAGAGGGCCCGTATCACAAGCATCTAGAACCCGCAGAGCAAGCACATCCCCATCTCCACCCAGAAGTCGCTCTGAACAACTTGTCAAGCTCAAGGACACCACTGCAAAGTTATCCAGAGGAAGCATCCCAAGTCCATCAGGAACCCCGGTTCCAATGATAGAGAAGCGGTCTGAGATCATCACGTCTCCTGCAACTCTGCGTCGTCAGATTAAGATAGAAACTCGTGGTAGGGACTCCCCAGCTACAATCACGATACCCGTAAGTGTCAATCACGGTGCTCATGGTTCATTCAGAGAATCTATGGAAGCAAAAGAGGAAGTTAAGAAAGTCGAGAAAAGAACAACTTACAGTCACAAAGATGGAACCGACTCCATTCTACACATGGTACCAGATACAGAATGTTTTGATGCAGTAGAAATCATCCGCAAGGTCGAAGTGCCTCGGCTGTCAGGGCACACGCAGAGGTACGAAGCAGCCAACCGAACTGTTCAAATGGCTGAAAATTTCGTAAATGCCCATGAAAATGATATAAACAAATGGTTCAGAGAATTTGAGAATGACCCAGTTTTTGAAGCAATGACAAATAGAAAAGTTTATGCAAATGGAGAAGCAAACCATAGTGTAAAGCAAGAAAGTCGTACATTTTGTAATGAGGAATTTGGATTAACATCTCTAGAAAACTCAAGTTTCAGGGGGTTTTCTTGCAGAAATCCCAGAGAACTGCAAGGAAAAAATCCTTTTAAACAGCCGAGGATATGCTCCGAAACAATGTCTCTAAGTGAGCATTTCTCAGACATGGATGCATTTGAAAGTACAATTGGGCCTAAGACCGCAGCCTCTTCATCACTTAGCTCAGAAACCAGCAAATCTGGCTTTGACTTTAAGCATGCCCCACCAACCTATGAAGATGTCATCGCTGGGCATATTTTAGATGTTTCTGATTCACCTAAAGGACTCAAGAGGAATTTTCAAAATACATGGCAGGAGAGTGAAAGAGTTTTTAAAAGCCTAGGATATGCAACTTCAGATGCTTCTGCAGCTGAGATGAGAAGCACCTTTCAAGAGGAATCTGCATTTATAAGTGGTAAATAAGCTTGCAAAGTGTGAACGAAGATTAACCCATTTAAAGGCATATGTTCTATAGCTAACAAAGTTAACAGAGCATGTGGGAAAAATTAAACAGTTACAAACTAACTAATACTAACAGTTTGCTGTTATGTTCATCTCCTTTTTATCTTTATACTGTGTTTTTTGTTGTTGGTGGTGGTTTTTTTTGTTGTTGTGTTTGTTTGTTTTTTTGCTTTCACTTGTCTCTCTATAATGGATTTAGTATACATGGTTCACCTGTACTGTATGAGAATAGCAAATACTGTTATATAGATCATTGGCATCTGTGTTGGTCAAGGTAAACAAGGCTTTGCATAAAGCATCAGACATAATAACAACTGTCATTGTGTCAGGACTAATAATTATACAGCTATATATTCATTGAACAGTGCACAATCATGACATATTACTAATATTTCATATTAAAAATTACTATTTCACCCAATTGGTTTATATGGTATTTGGTAACATCCCCTGAGATACTATTGACATATATTTAATGCCCAGCTTAATTGATATTTTCTTTTGAATTCAATAAAGCCAGATAAAACTTGTCAAAGAAGAAAAATCTCATATTCTGTTAGGAATGAAAGACAAGGAGTTTCAAAGCTATGGTGAAACCCATTTAAACTTGTTCAGTACAGATTAGAAAGTAAGCACAAATAAACCCAACTTTAAACTTTTAGTTATTGTATAATTAGCCCCTGCTAGGAGGAAGTGAGTTATTACCTAGGTGAGTAGCACCCATGGTTCATGACTGCAGTCATGAGCACACTGGGAATAATTGTTTACATCTTGATACATTCTTCTCATGAACAAATGATTTATATTCCAAACTTTTGCTTCCAGGGAATATATGTTGATCCCACCATTCTTAGATCTGACAGAAGTACCTCTAATTTGAAACTTTTCTTTTTACATTTCCCCCTTTTGATCAAGCCTCCGCTAGAAGGCACTGACCACCCAAAATGGAATAACCTTTCTTCTGCAAGAACTTTGTTTTCTGAGTAGTTTTGATTAATGGCAAATATTTTTCACCTTGCCAAGCTAGTAGCCTTCATCTTCAGGGTGAGCAGGTTTTATGGTGAACAAGGCCATGTGTGAAGAACATTTCTCAGTCAGGTAGAGGTCAAGAAAGGCAAAAGGAAAGTGATTAAACAATATGACCATTGGGGGGAAGCCTGTGAAATAAGTATGATTTTATGTGAAGGGTCAAATGGTTTTGAAATACAACATTCCATGAATTAAATGCATTGAACTAAAGCAAAAAGCACTTTTTAATTGCAATAATGGAAAAGAAGAGGAAAATACAGATTTCAAAATAAAGGAAATTTTTTTAATACTATCTATCCCAAGAAAACTAATTAATCATGATTTCAGCTCTGGAAGGAATAGGATTATTACATCGAGATACTACAAACTGCATAAAATTAACACAGAGTATTATATTAGCACTATTGTCAGAAATAGAGCTGCAGCAACCAGACTTTACTTGACTCAGTTATTCTCTCAGGCTGCAGTGAGACTGCCAAGAGCCATTCTATTTTGGAATGTTACTTTTCTCATCATTGCTATTTTAGCATTGATCTCTTGAAACCCATGGTCACTGTCATCTAAATTAATTTGTACATATTGGTTAATATTTCTACATGTTCTATCGTATCTTCCAGTCCTACATAAGGTGTAAATATTACCACTGGATAATCAAGCAAATGGAACACTTTTAATCTGGATTACATAAACTGACAAAGGAAATTCAGTTAAAATATGTTTGAGTCCAGCACAGACTCAGAGTCTAAATCAGGTTCTAATCCAGCCTGGTGGGAGCCAGAGCTACAGATTGGTTCCACATAGCCAAAAGGTACTATTAGGAGCTACACAGTAAATACCTAGCTATCATAACCAGTTGCTGGTGAACCAATCAGTAATTTATAAGGCACATTCCAACACAGAGGATAATCCATAACCCTGATGACAGCTGGGCCATTCATATGGGGGTGGCTAGATTGTTCCCAGCAAAGAAGAGCAATCTGACTTAGCTTCCCTGCTTGGACAGTTGACCCATCTGAGGTTGTTGATATAGGCCTACAATACAAGGAATACTGTTTGTGGATCTAGAAGATTCTTTAATTAGCTCTTTTTTCAGAAACTTTATTTAGTAATGCAAGGGTTGTGTTAAAATTAAAGGCTAAATTGTAGTCTAGATGTCATTCAGATCCCAAAAGAGGCCATTTATTCACAGAAAATCTAGTAATAGTGATTTCCTATAGTAATAAATTATTTCTCCATAGAGTAGAGCAACCCAATCAGATCTCTCTGTAGAGGAGAGACCCACTAGGGAAGGTCAGATTGACGTAATATTGAGAGGACACACATATCCAACAAATGACTTTTTTAATGTGGTGAGCATAGGCATCTGCCCAATCTAGAAAAACATTAGTAGAGACATGACTGTAAAAAAGGTAAAAAGAAACAGAGGTGAATTTTCAGGTCAGGTTCAGGGTCTTGGGTCAGTCATCTGCCTCAGATGTCTTCTACAGAGGAATTTAAATGTAACTTTCAAGTCTCTAGTAAGTAGGAATCTCTAAAAGGAATCTTAGCCCTTTTTAACTATTACAAATGAAATAGAAGGTTTTCTATCATTTAATTTGGCAGCATATGCATTCATAAGGAGGATAAAATAGGAAGGGGCTTCAAAATGGAATAATGGAAATATGAGATAATGGAATTTTTCCACAAACTTTTTGAAGTTCCCTCCATAGTTTCTGCCAAGGACATTCTAATGAAGCTTTGTTTGACGTATCTTTCAATATACTTATTATTATCCTGGGGCAATGTTAGGCTGATTTTGGAGTGAATTTCTGTTCCTCTAAGGCTTCTCTAATCTATGAAAGCTATTCTTTAGAATATTTGATTAAAACTGGAAATACTTCAGTAATTTAGGTTGAACAATGTTAGGATTTGTGCAAACCACATAAGGAAGGATTATGGGTTTCCATGATTTCAGCAGGGGTAAGTATCAGAAATCCATATGGTATAAACCTCAGATTTAAATGACTTATGGAAGGACCTTGTTGTTGTTAGATGCCATCAAGTCGGTACCAACTCATAGCAACCCTATGTACAACGTAACAAAACGCTGCCTGGTCCTGGGCTAACCTCACAATTGTTGCTACATTTGAGCCCATCGCTGCTGCCACTGTGCCAATCCATCTCCTTGGAGGTCTCCCACATTTTCTCCAATCCTCCATTTTACCAAACATGTTAACCTCCAGGGACTGGTCCCTCCTGATAGTATGTCTGAATTATGAGAGACGAAGTCTGGCCATCCTGTTTTCCAGGAAGCATTCTGGCTGAACTTCTTCCAACACAGATTGTTTTTTTCTTTAGGCAGTCTGTGGTATTTCAATATTCTCCTCCAACAAGATAATACAAATGTATCAATTCTTCTACCATCTTCCTTATTCACTGTCCAATTT
Organism: Chrysochloris asiatica; assembly: GCF_000296735.1. Classification (NCBI taxonomy): domain Eukaryota; kingdom Metazoa; phylum Chordata; class Mammalia; order Afrosoricida; family Chrysochloridae; genus Chrysochloris; species Chrysochloris asiatica. Next base: position 8,262,614 of record NW_006408617.1, read on the forward strand.
TCACATGCATATGAGGTTATCAAAAATATCATGGCTTCCGTCGGGCACACCTTAGTCCTCAAACTGACATCTTTGTTCTTTTACACTTTAAAGACGTCTTGTGCAGCAGATTTGCCTAAGGCAATATGTCCAGCATAAGTTTAAATTTTCATAAAATTCTGCTATTTGGGTCTTCATCATTCCATTAGTTCTCTTTACTAGACCAGAAGATTGAGGATGGAAGGGACAATGTAGCCTATGATAAATGGGGAAAAATTCAACACAATTCTTGGTTGACTTGACCCGTGAAATGAGATCCATGATCACAACAAAGAATTTTTTGTGCTTCCCAGGTGGGTATGATATCTTCAAGAAATTTCTTTCCTACAAATGTTGCAGTAGCACAACAACATGGGAAAATCTACAAATTAGTACTGACATATATGTATAACCATTTGAGGACAGGAGTCAACTAAAATCTAATAGCCCTTCAATCATAGGCCTGGAAAGTAAAGGCTATTGTCCAGGTAGAATTTCAAGGTATTTTCTTGGATTATAAGAAGCACAGTCAGGACAATGGGTAGCAACATGTTCAGCAGCCTTAAAAATCATCATCCACCAATATTTTCTTAAGGTCTCAATCATTTTATTTTGTCCCATGTGGGAACCTTCATATAAGGCTTACATCATGCAGGAAATAGTAACACAGAAGAAATTAGATAAGACCATTCCCAGTTTCGTTTCAGGATCCCTTTTTCTAGACCTTAATTTGATCTGTTTGGGCTAATTGTTGGTGCTTTAGGGTTTTTCAAGAGTTAATTTATTGAATGTTGGTGTTATCAATAGACAAATGTGTGGAGTCCCTTCATAAGTGCAGAAATAACTTGAGCAGTAACTTGTTTGGATTCCATATCAGCAAGGTTATTTCCTGTAATTTCTTCAGTTTGCTGTACTCCTTTTCTTTGGGGAGCTTGTGTTCTCGTCATAGGACATTTCGAGGTGGAGTGATACAGCATCTAGAAGGTCCACTAGTAAAGTTCCATTTTTTATGCTCTTTGCAGAAGAGATTAAAATTGTATCCATAAGATTTTCAGTTGCTGATCTTTCAGAAGTAACCTGCCTTTCCTTCTTCCTAGACTGTTTCAATCTAGAAGCTCCACTGAAATCTATGTGCCCCTGTTGGTATTTAAAATAGTGGTGGCATAGTGTCCAGTCTCACAGATGTGTAGTAGATGGGGCACATAGACATCTAAAACATTTCACAGCAAAACATCTGATATGGTTTCCAGTAGCTTGGCAGTACCCCACACAGCCCTAAAATAGGGAAGGTACCCTGGCTAAAGGGCCAACCTGTTGTTGTTGTTGTTAGGTGCCATCAAGTCGGTACCAACTCATAGCGACCTTATGCACAGCAGAACGAAACACTGCCTGATCCTGGGCCAAGCTGTAGGATCTAATAATCTAGAGGTCTTTGATGTCCTCCATGTTTTTTTAGTTAGTACATACAGTCAAAGCCTTTCCAGATACCTCATGTTGCTGTTGTTACTAAATGCTGTCGAATCATTTCCTATTCCTAGTGACCCTGTATAGGGTTTGTGAAGAACAGCTGGTAGTTTTGAACTGCCAGCCTTGCAGTGAACAGTCCAGAGTATCCTACAGCACCACATCAGGACTTCATATAAAAACACGGGAATTTTAGGTGATAATTAAGAAAACCTAGAGAGGGCATGTTGACTAATGCCCCTTTTAACTGAGCTAGATGGCTCTCAATCTTCTAGTGCAATTTGTAATGAATTTGAGTCAGAGACTTTAAAATATTTGTATAAATGTGGAGGCAACAAAGAAAAATGGGGAATTCAGGCTCAATAATAGCCATGTTGTTGTTAAGTACTGTCAAGTCAGTCAGTTCTGACTCATGACAACTCTATATAGGGTCTCCAAGGAACAGCTGGTGGGTTTGAACAATTGACTTTGCAGTTCAAATTGACCATGCGGTCCAGTGTTTGTTGTATAGTGCCACACCAGGATTCCATAGAGTCCTAGAAACATCCCTGTAGTTGTTTTTGTCTCAGGTACAGAACAAAGAATAGCCTCTTTATGTTTAGGATCAACAAAGGTGCCTTCTGTAGAAATTAGGTAGTCCAAGTATTTAACAGAAGGCAGAACTAATTGTAATTTTTCTTTGGAAACCTAAGTCCAACGCAGTCAGATGTTTTAATAAAACTGCATTATTATCAAGGCAAGCTTTCTGGAGGGTTGGGCAAAATAACAAACTATCAACGTATTGCAACTCGTATACTTGTTTATATGCTGTGAAAGCTGCAATTTTGCATGAACGTATTTTGATATCTCTTGGTCTATTGAAGAATTAGACCTTTTTCTGTTCAGTTCTGGGATTGCCATTTATATTTTAATGAAGAGGGGGAAATATAAATATTATTGAGTCTGCCTGGTATTAACCAAGCGAAAAATAGGTAGGAGATTCAGTAGATCTTTGGGGCATTTCAGTCTATATAGATTTTTGAATTTTTTCCAGGTAAAAGCAAACATTGACTTTCAGAATGTATTGAAATAATGCAAAAAAAAATGCAGTTGCAGCTGAAGGGACATTGGAAATTAATAAGTGAGAATTAGGAACTTCTAGGAATCTTTAGAAATAACAATACAGTTGATTCCACACAAATCTTGAACAAAATCTCTGCCCTCTATTATTTGGCTTTTTAACTGGAAGAACAGAAATACTACAAGGGCTGGTCAGGGACAATTAAATTGTTAGAAAGGAAATCCTGCATGATTCTTTTGCTTCTTGTTTGAGTGGATATTTGGGAATTTGGGGCAAAAATTTAGATCGATCTATTTGAATCAACTCAGTTGACAAAGTATGACCTATATCTATGAATGTGATGACCTAGATCTCAGGAATTAGGGGAAATATTTCAAAAGGGAGAGGATTAAGTTGAGCTAAATTTTGGAGAGGCATGCCAAGCCCTAGAATACATGAAATGATTTCTTCTTCTGAAATATTGTCTAATTCGAGCCTGCCTCTGTTGACCTAGGGATATCAGGCAGAGCCAATAATATGTCCCCCTGTTCATTTAAATGTTAAGTGGCAATTCCAATTCAATTTGTATAATAGATCTCTTCCCAATTAACTGACAGGAACATCAGAACTGAACAAAAAGAGAAGGTGCACATTTTAATAGAACCAAGAGATATTAAATAAGATTCAGAATAAATCAATATTTTGCTTGATTGGTGATCCCCACTGCTTTTGAGGTTTAGTACTAGGGCAGCAACTTCTGTAAAAAAATGGGGGAGACTGTGGCTTCAGTGTCAATGATAAATTGCCAATTTTCTCCATTAATAAATAATTTCTCCTTTTGTATTAAGAGTTATGATAGTAAATCATTTTTGTTTTATCCTCAGAACCTTTCTTTCTGAATCAGGTTGTAGGATTTGTGTGTGTGTGTGTGTGTGTGTGTGTGTGTTTGGTGGGGGGATAATGTCAAGCTTTTGATTATTTTTTATCTTACAGCATTAGTTTTTTTCAGTGGCCTGGTTCTTTACAATGGTGACAAATATCCACTTCTGTACTGTTGGATGGCTTAGCATTTTTCTTTTGTCTTGGAGATTGTAATTGTTACAATTGAAGGGTCATTCATTTATGGAAACCCTTTTAGCTTCAAGAATCTACAAAAGTTTGTAAACTAAGTTAGTTAGTCCAACAATAGAAGATGTCTCCTAGTCTAATTAACGTGACTGTACTAAAGCTGAGATCTCAAGCTTAAGACCAGGTATGGAAGCAGCATTAATAGCACCCGAGGCACTAGGCACAGTCTAATGGAGCCCACAGTGTTAGGAAAACTGGAACAACCACGTCTGATGATCCTCTGATGATCGTTTACCTGTTCATCTTTGTTTTGTTTACAAGAGTGAATCTTAGTTCAGTTAATTAATGGAAGAGAGGTCTTTGAGATGGCCTCTAGCAATTTTTACTGTGGTCCAACAGTCTTCCAACAGCTCAGTGGTCATTTTACCAATATTCAAGGCTCGACTGCCTTTGGTGTCTTTCAGTTCTGGCAGTTCTAATCATAATTGGGTTCCCCTGGGCCAGTCATCATGTAAACAAGCAGATATAAACCAGGGAGTGCAGGCTGGTAGGTTTCACCAAGGATTTAAAAATTCTTCAGAAAATTTGTAGGGTTCCCCATGGGGTTTAAGAAAATCTTTCACAATTCTGCATAATTCTGAGCATGTCTACAGGGCAAAAGTGATACAAGGGAAATCTTAAAAAGACATTTAAAGAGTATTTTAAAGGGCATTTCAGAGCAAGTTTCATTTGTTGGTTTTTAGGGGAAAAGGGGAGTTCAGATAAAGTTTTACCAGTATAGTAGGCAAGCAAAGAAGGGTATAAATAAATGGCTTTAACAGTATAAGCAGCCAGCAGTGGAACAGAAAATATGAGATTTGAAATTTGACCTTGTAATTCTTTATTCTGTTTAGGTAATTTACACACAGTGAGTGTCCTGTAGGGAAACAACTTTACTGTCTTGATGTCTTTTAGGGGTCTCATATACCAATAAAAACAGGCATGCCACTGAGACTTTTAATCTGAGAGAATCGTCTTTATAATTTACTGCACAGAAAAGTTAGTGTAGAGAGAGCAAAAAGATCTCTAAGTGTCCACTGATTTTTTTCAACCGTCCTGAGTGAGGTTATACAAGACAGTCAAGAACGTGCTGACGAGGGACCATAACGTCGGTTCTTGTAGTGAGCAGAAGTCCCAGAACGTGATTTCGAATCTTTAGACCTGGCTTTTCCCATTTTATAATGACAGTTACAACACACAAACTTTTACTTGCAAGAATCAAAATACAAGCCACAATAAAAATTCTTGTTGTTGTTGTTAAGTACCGTGCAGTCGGTTCCGACTCATAGTGACCCTACACAGGGTTTCCGAGGCTGTCAATCTTTATGGGAGCAGAAAGCTTTATCTTTCTCCCTTGGAACCGCTGGTAGTTTCGAACTGCCAACCTTGAGGTTACCAGCCCAATTCGTAACAACCAGCTACCCGAGCTCCTTACAAAGACTCTAAATGCCAGTGGACCTAAGGTTTTGTTTTTGTCTTTTACCTTAAATGATTCAGAAGAATTCACAGAAACAGAATGGTCAGCAGGTACCAAGCCCATATCCCAATGCTTCGGGTATCATGAAAGATAATACACCCTTGAAGTCCCACTTCTGATAACATAAATGTCAGCAACAATAGCAAAAACTGTTATATTCTGTTAACAGTGAAAGAAGAAGAATTTTATTGAGGAATATTATAACAAGCAGGGTTGTTGTTATTAAGTGCTGTCGAGGAAGTTCTGACCCATAGCGACCCTGTACAGGGTTTCCGAGGAGCAGCTGGTGAGCTTGAAAGGCCAACCTTGCAGTTCAAATGACTTTGCAGTCTGACGCATGAACAAACAGCGCCATTCCTGGACTCCCTAAGTAAAAATACAAAGTACTTAATTCCTCAAGGGAGAGAGGTCTATTTACATAAAGAACAAAGGAATGATAGGGGTTAATGATCGGTAACATCAGCTTCAGCTTGAAGTCTTTTGAAATCTAAAGGTCAGTGCCTTAGTTAGAAGGGACTGAGTTATCACCTAGGTGGGTGGTGCCAGAAAATTCTGTTATACATGATTGCAATCTTCAACACCTTGGGAATACATTGTTTACATCCTGACACATTTTTGTTTTCAAGATCAAATGGTTTACATACTAATATTTTGCTTCCTTGGAATACATGTTGGCACTGTCTTTCTCATGTCTGACATGGGTACCTTCAATTGGAAACATTTTTTTTACAAATCCAAGAAACAGTTTACATTTTTCATATGTGTTGTAAGAGTTTGTATTGATCTATAACTCTAACAAAAGTGTAGGCAAGAAATTAGCCTTTTATATGTACTCATTATTGTTATTGGTGTAGGCATAGTCAATTTTCTCTAATACTTCTACATGTTTGTTTTTATAAATGATTTTTTTTTTCCTTTCTGAAAAATAAACCTCAAATGGTAGCTCAGTTGGCCTCAATCACAAATGAACTTTTAAAATGTTTTATTGTATTTGAAAGGAGAGATATTTTACACATATGAACTTAGTACTGTTTCTTAAGTATCAGGGAACAGCTTATTTCCTTATATTTTTCTTCTCTTTTTTTTCAATTAATGAGATTTTGCAACAAAAGGATTTGGTATAACTGATAAGCATCTTTGTTATTGTTGTTGTTAAATGCTATGGAGTCAGTTCTGACTAAAAAACAAAAACAAATAACAACCTTTTTTAGGGTTTCTGTAAATCTTTGCAGAAACAGAGAACTTCCTCTTTATCCTTCAGATCATCGGGTAGACTGGAACCACTAGGCTTGTGATGAGCAACCCAGTTGTATTTATCATACAGCGAAAATACGTCACTAGGCCATACTGCTGGATAGATTGAAAGAAATAGCAAGCTTTAAAATAATTTTAAATTGCTGATATCAATAATTACGCCTCTCATATCTGCAATGTGTCTGGTCTAGCAGATTTCTTACAGTGCTTGCTTCTGGAATAATTAAGCAAAGTTGTCTAATTGATTTCAAACATTCAGGTTTTTAAGATAACTTAAAATCACATAAAAAATACAAATGAGCTGATGTGAAATACAGAGATGCCCCCTTCTAGAACCAACTAAGCAAAAGAGATCACTTATAACTAATATGAAAACTTAGCTATTCTCACAGGATCAAAAACAATACTGCGGTATTGCGTGGATCAAAAGCAATACTGAGATGAAACTTCGGTATCCACTTTAAACCAATATGAAAACACTGGCTAGTAATATAACTACTGATATCAGAGAGACTAGCATACACATGAAACCAGCAGGAAGTTTACATACAGCAAAGAGGCAAGAGTGTTATCAAAAGCAGATATGAGAATACAAAAAGCCCTAGAATGAAAGCCATTTAGATAGAGGAAAATACCCATGCATACCTCATTTTATTCAGGAATGTCATTGTCTTACGACTAAGAGTTGATGTCTCGGAGGCAACCCTAAACATCTAGAAAATATTTAACCATACGCATCTTTAAAAGATAGTTCATATAGTTGATTCACATTATTCATACCTGTTATGCTCCATCAAGTCCCTGTGGACACTGAATTGTGAATACCAAACCAGTCTTGTGCATTGCAGGCTCCAACTTTTTGCTACTCTGCACATTCCACATACCCAGGAATGACCACAAAAGTACTCTGGGTATTGATTTTGGGATTACAAATAAATTTCAGCAAGTAGGCAGTTTCACAAGTGAGGAATCTGTGAATAATAAGGATCAACTATATTTCAGCAAGTTTTATCCAGAACACTTTAAAAAAAAAAAAAAGTCTTTAGACCAAGTTAGGTGTAAACCTTTATATATGTAGAAAGCTTATTTATCCAGAATGAGAAATTCCTTCAATGGTCTCCTTAGCTGTGTTTACTACATGTATATATTAAATGTATGAGGGGAATTTTAAAAATTTGTGGGAAAATTCCACAATCCTTTAATTCCATGTTTCCACAAATTTTTTGAAGCACCCTCATAATAAAATTAATTAACATATTTACTCATGTATGCTTCCTCAAATGCATGAACAGTAGAGACAACAGAATCAGCCTGATTGTACCAGAGCCCTAACCTGATAGGCAGAATAATCTATGCATGGAGAAGGAGTGTTATAATAATCTTCCAGCTATCATCTTTGAGGGAATGGCAAATTAATATGGTAGGGGTATTCAGTTGTATCTTTATTAAGTCATTTGATATCATACCATATAAGTTTTTGTTTTGTTTTTTTTTTTAATTTTTAGAAACTGCTGCTCCAAGACAAGGAAATCTGCATACTTTGTCAAAAGACAGTTTATCCAATGGAATCCCTAGTAGCAGACAAGCAGCATTTTCATAAATCCTGCTTTCGATGCCATCATTGCAACAGTAAACTGAGGTAAGTGCTATCGCTGTAGCACAAAAGCTCTTTGGAATTCCTTGATTTGTAGCCACATCTGACTCCTTCCTCACACAGCCCCTTTCTTTGTCTCTATCTGTCTCTGTGTCTGTCCTCTTTTATAAGACATCATTCAACTGAGATTGTTGTTGTTAAGTGTCATCTAGTAGGTTCTGACCCATAGCAACCCTGTATAGGGTTTTTCAAAGAGTGACTGGTGAGATTGAACTGCCGACTGTGTGGTTCACATCAACTTTGCAGTCCAGCACACTAACCCACAATGCCACACGAGGACTTCCAGCTGAAATTAGGATCTCCTTTGCTCTAGTATGACTTCAAAGACCTAATTTTCAAACAAAGGTCACCCTCACAGGTACCAGACAGAGGTTTGGCCTTCAACATGCCATTTTATGCCACACAATTAATCATAATTCTCTACCCCAACTTTCAATTGGGCTAATGTCTCGTCATTTATCAGATACCAGCTGAAATTTTATATTTTCAGAGAAGCCTGCTTTGATCCTCAAGTATAGGACAAGTCTTTCCTTGAGTATCATAAATGCATTTATTCCATTTCCTCCTGGCATAAAGTGTTGTTCTAGAAGTGCCTGAAATTTTCTTTCAATTATTATTCACATGCTCTTTTTTTAAATATGCAAATTGGGTTTTTTCCTCTTTAAATCTAGTAATTTTGCTAGACTATGTCTTAGTATTTGTCATTCCAACTTGATAGTGTCAGTTACCAAGTGTGCTCCGTATATATGTAGTTTCAAACATTTTATAAATTGTTGTTGCTTGAAGCGCTGACCTTGTCGTTCAAACCGACTTTGCCGTCCAGTGCATTAGCCCACAGTGCCACACTAGGACTCCTGTTTCCTTGTTTTCATTTTTTTCTTCAAAAACTCCTATCATGCATACATTGGATGCACTTGGCCTGTTTTTAATACTTGTCTCTTTCTTCCAAATCCTTTTTAGTCTCTCTTTATTTTATTTTGATTTTTAAAAACTTGTATGTTATTCTTCTATGTCTCTTCTTAAGACATGTTTTCTTGTGTTTATGCTCTTGTATTTCTTTTAGATTATTTTTCATTCCTGGCATGTGTTTTTCTTTTTACTTTTTTTTTTTCCTGTCACTTCATTTATGAGATTTTCTAATATGATTCATGTTGCTCTATATTTATTATCTTCTTAATGTCTCTAGGAGCATGATGGCTTCATATAATAAATACTGCGCTATGAACAACCTGGTTTGCAGTTTGAGTCTGCCAGTCGCTCGCAGGAGAAAAATGAGGCTTTTTACTCCCTAGAAGAATTAAAGCCTCAGAAACCCTGATAGAGGGTCGCTATGAGTGGGAACAGACTTGATGACACTTAACAACAATATCTTTTTGCTTACTTTGAAATGGTAGATTAAAGTTTTGTCCTGCTTTGAGCAGGACTTCAAACTGACTCAGCCTGCTTCTCTCATAGCAGTTGATGCAACATGGACCAGAACTTTAAAATAGGAGTGAACCACAACTCTATTTTGAGACTGTAAAAAGCGCAGGTCAAACAGCCATTAGGAACTTAGTCTCCCTCTTGGAAAGCAGGGATGCTATTTGTGTTGCAATCAAGTCTCCTGACCAATTGAGTGGAAAACAGCAGCTGCCATCTTTGAATATGACTCGCTCTCTGTGGTCTTAGCAATAATCCAATTTCCTGCATCAAGCTTCCGAAAGGGCTCACTATGTCTCTTTAGAGTCTTCCATTCCAAGATTTTGCCCTATAATTTTTCTGTTCCTGATGCCATGCTGGATCACCCAAATTTAAATTTTGAGTCTGTTACAGTTTCACCTTGTTGGCCCCGACTTAACAGATTTGACCAGTTCAAAGCCTTGGTTTTTGAGGAATTATTTTCAGACATGAACTCATTGTCTGCAGACACATCATAATGCTCCTTAGTTTATTATTTTTTTGTTAATATGATCATGTATAAATGTGATATTAATACTAATCTGGTCCCATTTTTGCATGAAATCCATTTTCCTAAACTTTAAAAGGATGTGAAATTCAGAATAGTTTTGTCTAACTTCATAGAGTTTCCACTCCTATTGTTTCTACAGAGTCCTGGTGTGGCACTGTGCGTTAATGACTGGACTGCAAAGTCACTTTGAACTGCAAGGTCAGCAGTTCAAGTTTACCAGCTGCTGCTCGGAAACCCTATACAGGGTTGCTCTGGGTCCTCTTTTTCACATTAGTAAGGATCTGCCCTTTCCCTCCTGTTGTCTTTAGACTACTCAGTTTTGATTTTGCTCTCACATTATTTCCTCAGTGTGAGTTTGGCTGCTCTAGCCTCTTCAGATTTTTTCTTGCCACAAGCCTCTTGCACTTACTGAGTAATGGGGAGGGTAAAACCTCTCCCAAGTTCTGTTGCTGGTCTCTAGTGGGTATGTGATACTTTCTAGTAAACATTGACTATCTCTTTTGGGGTCTTCTAATTTTGATGTCATCAGAGTCTTTCTTTGCTCCCTCCAATATGTACAAAGCAGATATAGTTGTCATGAAAGTCAGGTGGCTGTTTGTGATTTGTCTTCTCCTGTTTGTCTTTTGGGGTTGGTGGGACTTCCTTAATTATAAGTGATCATAAATGCCAGCCGTAAGTTTTGCTCTGCTTTTATGTGGAGATGCCGAGATATTAAAAAACTATACAGGTTTGTCCTACTAAATATGATTTTCAATTTTAACATGCACTCTATTTGTTCATTCCCTAAAGAAGTCAGACTTACAATTGAATATTCAAAATTTCCAATTCATTCAAAATCTAGTTAACTAAGAAGTTTAGATCGTTGATATTTTTGTGTGTGTACATACATGCTATTCAGGATTTATTGTAAATTGCAGCTCCTCATTGATTTAGTATAGGTTTGTTTAGTCGTATTCTTTTGCATCGTCTATATCTAAATATACATATATTTAGATATTCTCATTTGGAGTCCTGCTGTGACACTGTAAGATAAGCACACTAGACTGCTAACCACAAGGTTGGCAGTTCAAACCCACCAGGATCACTAAGTCAGAACTGACTTGACTTCACTAGCAACAACAACATATTTACATTTAAGGAGCCCTGGTGGTGCAATGGGGTAAGTCAATCATTGGTTCAAATCTGCCTGTGGTGAGGCTGTTGGCTGTCATAGTGATTTACAGTGTAGGAAACCCTATAGAGCAGTTTTACTCTGACCCTGCATGGTTACCATGATTTGGTATTAACTTGATGACAGTGGGTGTATTTACAAATGCATCTACAATACCTATTCCACTCAAATCTAACTTACATCAAGAAATTCTAAACACTGCAAAATATACACCATATAAGGTACTTTTGTTGTTGCTAAGTGCCTTTGAGTTGGTTGTGACTCATAGCGACCCTGTATAGGGTTTCCAAGGACTAGATGGTGGGTTTGAACTGCTGATCTTGTGGTTCACAGTCCAGTGCTGAGCCTACAGCACCAAGCCAGGAGTTCTGTAATGTACTAGTGGTGGTTGGTGGCAGTTATGTGCCGTGGAGTCGGTTCCGACTCATAGCAACCCTGTACAGGGTTTCTGAGGCTGTAAATCTTTATGGGAACAGAAAGCCTTATCTATCTCCTGAGGAACAGCTGGTAGTTTTGAACTGCTGACCTTAAGGTTTGTAGCCCAATTCGTAACCACTACACTAGTAACTAATATCTAACACAAATATTTAATTAACAAGCACATTCCTATTCAGTGTGTTAATTGTACTGAGTCTGACTCATTGTTGGAATCCTTAATTCCCTGTGAATTTTTCATTAATATTCAGAATGCTAAAAATATGTTGTTGTTTTTTTTTCTTTTTGGCAGTTTGGGAAATTATGCATCACTTCATGGAAAAATATATTGTAAACCTCACTTTAAGCAACTTTTCAAATCTAAAGGAAATTATGATGAAGGTTTTGGACACAAACAACATAAAGATAGATGGAATTACAAAAATAAAAGTGGCTCGGAGGACTGTGTTCTGAATGAAGAAACAAATATGTGTAAAAATATTGCAGCAAACAATCCTATTCTTGAAGATCTTAAGCACTTGGATTCTGCTAACAGTGAAGAGCAAAGAGATGATTTGAGAAAATTTGAGGAAAGGGGGAAATTAAAAGTCACTTGGCCTCCTTCCAGGGAGACACCTAAGAAAACCTTCCCCCTTGAGGAAGAGCTTAAAATGAATAAACCTAAATGGCCACCTGAAATGACAACTCCTACACCCACTGAAATTAAAAGGGAATCACTGATAGAACGTGCTAAAACGTTGGAAGATAATGGACAAGCAGATAACATTTCTCTCCTGCAGCCGTATCTGCAGTCTGTTCTGATGTTTCAGAATGAAGATGTTATAGGAATCAAAGAGATGAAAATGCATGAAGCAAGAAAAGAGGAGAAGAAGGAAGGAAATAAAAATGTGCAAGATAAGCTGAATGAGGCCGAAGATACCAAAAATAGGAGGAAAAGTGAAATGGATCTTAGCGACAATAATAATGTGCGTGTGCAGAGTACTGAAAAGGAGAAAAATGAAAAAATTAATGAGCCTGATGGTGCAGAAGTTTTACAGGTTACTAACACTGATGATGAGGTGGTACTAGAATGTCGTCGTAAAGAGAATTTGAATAAGAATAATAATAACAATTATGTAGCCAGCTCTCATCCGAATAATTGTAGGCAGAAGACATCTGTTTTAGAGTTTCCTAGTCTGTTACCACTGTCAAGTGAAGCAAAATACACAGCAAGGGAGTATGAAATTGAAAAGTTAGAAAATGCTTCTAGAATTTCAGAGTTACTTGGTATATTTGAATCTGAAAAGACTTATTCGAGGAACATACTATCTATTGCTCTTGATAAACAGACCCACAGAGCTACTGCTGGCAGTCTTGTGAGGTCTGCTCCAAAATCAGGCCCCCATGGTGGGCTACAAGTAATGACAAAAGGTTCAATAGTCTCCTCTGATGTAAACATATTAAACGTCAGAGGAAATCACTCAAGTAACAAAAATTTACACTTCTTCTTTTCTAACACTGTGAAAATTACTGCTTTTTCCAAGAAAGATGAGAACATTTTTGAGAAGAATGTAATAGATTCTGTAGATCAAATGAAAAACATGCCATGCTTGTACTTGAGAGGATTTGGGAAGGACATCAGTGATTGGCAGGGGGAAACAATAGGAACAGCCCACAGTAATGGAAATGTAGGTTTTGATGCTCTGAGCAGTAAATGTGCAGCAAAGTCTTCATTTCTCAACATGGAGATACAATCTGAGCAACTCACCATGGAAGAGCAAATTAAAAGAAATAGGTGCTACAGTGACACTGATTGAAACATCATTGACTTTGTGGCCCCCTCAGGCACTGAGAAATATTGATGTCCTTATATAAGACTTTGGGATGCTCATAAACTTTCGTTGAACTTGTTGTTAAACATAATGTTCAGAAATCCCATGTGTATCACAAAAGAATATATCTTGCATTACAGCTTATGATTATTTTCATAATTTGTTTGAACCTACATTTTTTTTCTGAAAGAGATGAATAATATAACTATGTTTTCCTGACAAACAGCCTTAAAGTATATTGCTCTGTTTTTCTACAGACCAGAAAAGATCATTGATGAGATTCTATACTGATGATATTTAGAACAATTCTTATACCTTCTTTATGATTTCTGTTGAAATGAAAATAAATCACCTGAAATGAATAAAAATTAAAAAATTTTAAAAAGCATTTCTGTAAGTTTTTTTTCATCTGTATTGTTATTCTAACTAAATATGTTTTCCATAATATAGGGAATTTTTGTCTTGGAAAAAGTATTTAGCACAACATACACTCAAAACGCTGTTGTTGTCAGGTGCCATCAAGTCGGAACCGACTCATAGAGACCCCATGCACAGCAAAACGAAACAATGTCCGATCCTGGGCCAACCTCACTACCACTGCCACATTTGACGCCATCAATAATGCCACCTGGCTGATCCATCTTGTTGGGGGTCTTCCTCTTTTTCTCTAACCCTCCACCTTACCCAGCATGACATCCTTCTCCAGCGACTGTTCTCTCCGGACAATGTGTCCAAAGTAGGAGAGACGAAGCCTAGCCATCTTGGCCTCCAAGGAGCATTCTGGTCACATTTCTTCCAAAACAGATCTATTGGTTCTTTT
>NW_006408617.1:8278937-8284074 GCF_000296735.1 Chrysochloris asiatica
ATTTCAGATTGAAGAAGTTGGTAGAATTCTTCTATTTCATCTTCACTGGCTTTAGTGGTTGGTGCATAAATTTGAATAATAATGGTATTAACTGGACTTCGCTGTAGGCGCATGGACATTATCCTATCACTTATAGCATGGTACCTCATGACTGATCTGGATATGTTCTTTTTGACAATGAACGCAACACCATTCCTCTTCAATTTGTCATTCCCTGCATAGTAAACCAACACACAAAGCGTAGTGGTTACAAATTGGGCTGTGAACCGCAAGGTCAGCAATTCGAAACTACCAGCTGTTCTATGGGAGAAAGATGAGGCTTTCTGCTCCTGTAAAGATTTACAGCCTCGGAAGAGAACAGGGTCACTATGAGTCAGAACCGACTCCACGGCACATAACAACAACAACACACAAGTCCTGGGACAAATTAAATACCAGTCCAAAGTTACAGTATTATTAGAAAATATAAATGTTACATTCTCTTTTGTTTTCTATGTTAAAGATATGAGCACTCTTTAAATGATTAACCATATAAAACTACCATGGAATAAGCTGTATTCATTAAAAGAAAGAAATCTATTTTCTCGACATCATTTGGAGTCTCTAACCATAAACACCAGATCCATTGTTGTTGAGTTCATTCCTATGCATAAAAATCCTGTGGGACTGAATAGAAGTTTTGCTGTGGCATTGTAGGATAAGCACTGGACCACAAGGTCCGTTTGTATTGCAAGGTCAGTGGTTCAAACCGACCAGCCACTCATTGTAAACCCTGAACAGGGCCGCTATCATTTGGAACCATCTCAGCAGCATTTCACAACAAGGACTAACTAGAATTGCCCATAGGAATTGCAAGGCCATAAATCATTATGGAAGGACCGTCACTGGTGGGTTCAAACCGACAATCTTTCAGTTAGCATCTGAGGGTCTGCTTTAACCACTGTGTCACCAGGGCTCCTTGTGGGGCCCATACTCAGGAACAAAATGAACTAGAAAGTTCTAGAAGTTGATTAGATAAATTATTCACATTACATTTTATTGTTTATTCAATTGATAAATATACTAATTATATCACTACATTTTTATCTTGTCTTTTTCTTTCATATTTTAATGAATATCAAACCTGATCAGATATTTCCCTGGATAAACACAAAAAATTTCCTTTTTATAAGTACAAAACCAAAAAACTTAAAAGCTATTTCATTTTAGAAATGATGACAAGTTTCCTTTTGCTAGTATCTTCTCAACAGATAACTAAGACCTGCATTTTTATCCATTTCGACAGAATGCTGTGGAAACTGTGTAGGAAAATGAAATTATTATAACTATTGTATTACTCCTCATGCATTCTTAACAACACAGTAGTCGTTTATGGTAAAATAACAAAATATTTCCATGGAGAAGGAAATGAGTTATGAAAGCTATAGGCTTAATATATGGTTTCTTAATGTCAGTGGACCTTTTACCAAAGTGGCTCTTCCTTTCAAAATATACCCTCTCTTGAAACTTTGCCTACTAAACCTTTATATGTTCAAATCTTATATTAAAATAAGGTAATATTCACATCAGAGAAAGCAAAAGGCTGAATTGTCTTTGTTTTTGGCTTCCATTTGTTGTTGATGTTGTTATGTGCCGTGGAGTCGGTTCCGACTCATAGCGACCCTGTACAGGGTTTCTGAGGCTGTAAATCTTTACGGGAGCAGAATGCCTCATCTTTCTCCCACGGAATAGCTGGTAGTTTCGAACTGCTGACCTTGCGGTTCGCAGCCCGATTCTTAACCACTACTCTACCAGAGCAACAAAATAAATTCTAAAAGTCTTCTTAATCAAAAATAGTATTATTACTGCTGACTGTGTCCATTTCCTTTGATGAAATGTGGTATTAAGTTTTTTTAATTAAAATGAGCTTCTGAAATCTAATATACTTTTATTAATTTGTATATTTGTTATAAAGTACCATTGAGTTGGTTCTGACTCATAGCAACCCTTTATAGGGTTTCTAAGGAGCAGCTGTTGGTTTTGAATCACCAACCTTGCGATTAGCAGTTTGCTGCTGATCCTACAGTACCACTGTTGGTTTATTCTAATTATTATAAAATCTCACAGCCAAATTAATAACAAATTTTAGAAACTAAAGTATGTGGTTGTTGAGGGTCATTGAGTTGGTTCTGACTCATAGGGTCTCTGTTTAGTGTTTCCAAGGATTGGCTGGTAGGTTTGAACCTCCAACTTTCAGTTAGCAGTCCAGTTCTTAGTCTATACTACATAGGTAAACACAAAAATCAAGCCTTCAGTTAAACTCTCTTATTTTTTTAAATACATACAAAATAATACTTAAAAACAACTTCATAGTAATTTTCCAGTTGAAATTAATGTCACAGAATTATGTAACATTTGTATTTATGCTACAAATTTAGTACTTCCATAAATAAAACCATCTTTGAATCAAATCAAGTTGGGTTCTTGCTCTTAGACCAAATCCAATGCAAAAAACAAAAAAGCTTTGTGTTGGCAAAACTTGGCATATAAGGGGTTTTACATTATTTATTCAAGAATTGGACCTTCCAATGAATCTTGTAAAATGTTCTATCCCCTAGAAAATTGTGCTGAATTGTCTTTTGCAGCTTCCACACTATCAATCCTTGTGACAGATTTGGGGCTCTGTGCATCAGAATCATTGGATTGGGACAATGGTTTCCCTCCAATGTACTATAAGTTCTGCAAAATGAAAACCTATCACCCACTCCCAAATGGGCAACCAACCTGCACATTCTAGCATAGTTTCCCTCAAACTAACAATTTTCTATACACATCTCTAGAGTAATTTCTAAAGGTGCATTAATTTTTCAAGGAAATGGAAGATAGAAAAAGAATACTTTCTCCACCCTGTTTTAATCGTTACTCACTACTGGTTTCTATCCAACTGAGAAGTAGAAAAGTTTTCCTCTTGCCAGGAAAATGAATGTACAGGAAGGTAATCACAGATGTTGAAATGAAAGAAAGTGAAACACGTTTTTGTTTTTCTCTCTCTCTCTGGAAATGTTACTGAGAACCAAGTGAGATTTCTAAATCTAATGTAAAAGTTTTGAAATGTGCAGGTATTAACAGTAATATGAAATCTTATCTTAGAAAAATCAAATTTGCATAGAGATCAGAAATAAACCACAAACATGATATCTAGACTCAACAAAAGAACCATGAGAACAAAGGAGAAGTGTGAAAGAGTGCTAAGCCTCAATCCCTTAGAAATTTCATCTACGAAAAGATGGGCTTTTTCTTGCTAAGTAGAATCTGAAAGTAATTTAATCACAATATTAATGGGGTCCTGCTAGCTGTAAGATCAGCAGTTTAAGCACACCAGTCATTCTGTGGGATAAAAGTGAGGCTTTCCGCTTCCGTAAAGATTCACAGCCTCAAAAACTCTATACAGGGTTGCTATGAACTGAATTCGCTCATAGCAATGTGTGTTTTCATCCTCAAAAAAGGCTAATTTAAGCTACCCAACAAAGTCCATTTGGAGCTGGTGTGGCACTGTGGGCTAATGCGTCAGACAGCAAAGTCGTTTGAACTGCAAGGTCGGTGGTTCAAGTTCACCAGCTGCTCCTTGGAAACCCTATACAAGGTCGCTATGGGTCATAATTGACACGAGGGCACTTAACAACAACAAAGTCCATTTACTGTCTGCACATGTTTCCCGTGAAGTATAAGGAAAATATTTTAAATGTTAGGTACTGCATATAAATGAATGGTTGTTATTGTGTTAAGTGCCCTCAAATGGGTTCGGACTCATAACAACCCTGTAAAGGGTTTCTGAGAAGCGGCTGGTGAGTTTGAACCATTGACATTGCAGCTGAAACTGACCTTGCATTCCAGCACATTATCCTATAGCACCACACCAGGACTCCAAATGAAGTGATGTTGTTGTTGTTGTTAAGTACCTTGGAGTCGGTTCCGACTCATAGTGACCCTGCACAGGGTTTCAGAGGCTGCAAATCTTTAGGAGAGCAGAAAGCCTCATCTTTCTCCTGCGGAACAGCTGGTAGTTTCTAACCGCCAACCTTGAGGTTAGCAGCCCGGGGAAACTAATAGAGTAGAATAACTACAGTGTGTTGATTGCCTCCTAATACAGTATCTCTGTAGGTTGTTTTTGTCAAGTATAGTCGAGTCAGTTCCAACTCATAGCAACCGTGTATAGGGTTTCTGAGGAGCAATTGGTGGGTTTGACCCACTAACCTGGTGGTTCAAACCAACTTTATGGTCTAGCACTTATCCTACAGTGCCATGTTGTTGTTGTTGTTAAGTACCTTGGAGTCGGTTCCGACTCATAGTGACCCTGCACAGGGTTTCCGAGGCTGTAAATCTTTACGGGAGCAGAACGCCTCATCTTTCTCCCGCGGAACCGCTGGTAGTTTCGAACTGTTGTCCTTGCGGTTCACAGCCTGATTCGTAACCACTACGCTAACAGTGCCATACCAGACTCTAAACATGGATGTTTTAAAAATCCTGAAAAACAAGCATTACAGTTTTAGTCAACAACTATTGCACAAAGGCTTATGAAAAATGGTTATGAGGCAACATTTTTTTTTTTTTAACTATGGATAAAGCATAGTATTTTCCACATAAAGCACTCAGTATAGAGATGGAGGCAGCTTTTTAAAAATAATGACTAATTATAGTTGATACTTATGGGTATGGATGTAATCAACCCAGGAAAATGTATGTGTAGCCACAAAGTATTGTGTTAAATTGAAACAGTGCAAAACTGTAGTAAATAAATAAATGGAAAATAATTCCATTATCTCAAAATGAAACAAAACTT
Organism: Chrysochloris asiatica; assembly: GCF_000296735.1. Taxonomy (NCBI): domain Eukaryota; kingdom Metazoa; phylum Chordata; class Mammalia; order Afrosoricida; family Chrysochloridae; genus Chrysochloris; species Chrysochloris asiatica. The sequence continues at coordinate 8,283,757 of NW_006408617.1, forward strand.
TCAGTGGGGAATAAATTATTTAGGTGCAATCATGTGATCTGGAACTCTGTGGTGTACAGACAATATTTTCTTTCAGGAATGATAGGTTTAATTCCCCAAATGCTGGGGCTGCTGCCCAGAGAATGCCCTCAACTGTCAACCCTTGACTAGATAGTTTTGTTTTTCCCTCTGTTTTTTTCCTTTTTTCTTTTCTTTAACTTTTTATTGTGGATTGAGTGAAAATTTACAGGGCAGATCATCAGTTTTACATTCAACAAATCATACAACTTGTTTCATCACAATGATTATAATCCCCTCCATGTACCATCAGTTAACAGT
>NW_006408617.1:8286437-8287742 GCF_000296735.1 Chrysochloris asiatica
ACTCTTTCTTTCCCCCCACACTCTTAACTAAGCTCCCTCTTGAAACTTTGTAAGCCAGTCACTTCGTGCCTTTATTGTCCCCTCATTTTAGATAGCCAGTGTCCAAGTTGCCCGTCCCTATCTACCCTGTGCACAGAACGGATAGCATTGAAACTTGATTTAAAGACTCTTTCCCTCTCTGTTGGAAGTACAACTCTGAAGGATCACTTCAGAAGATTTGCTGAGGCCTCCATTTAGACTGTATCTCAGCTCAACTTCTCCCTCTGTCCATTTCTGCTTCCTTTCTTTTCCCAGATATCAAGGGCACACTCTAATAAACCTCCTTTAATTAAGATTAAAATATTCATCTCTGCCTCAGAATTGGTTCTTGGAGAACTCAACATGGACTACTTGCTATCAGGGTGACACAAGAAAGCAGACACAGGGACGATATTTGGGAGCTAGCTATTTGCCTTCTCGCTTTAAGAGGAACAAAATGGATTGCAATTGTTAGAGTTTTCTCCATTGGTGAGCTAGGATGATTAGGCAGGTTGACTAATGTGCATAGCTAGTGCTATGTATCAAATATTTGAGACATGTAGGAGAAGTAGTAATTACAAGGAAAAGGGATTTCTTGGTTGGTTCTGAACCTCTGAATCTTACAGAAGTGCCTCTCCCTTCTGTTTAAGGGCTAGTATCTCCAATTCTACTTGAAGATGATGTAGATATCTCTCCCCAACTTTGCTAGGTGGTTCCACTAGTCTTGGATGGTTTCTAGACTGTGCTTAGCTGGGGGAGTTGACCTGGGAATGTACTACATTATGTGATTTTCCTCCTCCTTCTGCTACCAGTAAACTATACTGAATATGCCCTTCTTGTGTGATGGCTGAAGTAAAAGTGAATGAGTCAAAACTTTCTAGGCTTTGAACTGGTACTCCATTGCTTCTGGCTCATTATAATTATCAATGTAAGTGCAAAGTTAGAGAAAGCACTGCAAAATTATATGGCAGATTGGTGACCACACTCATCACCGATGGGGGGAAGTGGGGTAAAAGCAGCAATGAAGCAGCAAGCTAAGCCCTACAATGTTCAGTGGACTTCTGTGGACCCAGTTGGGGACCTGGTTGGCAAGCAGTGTGAAGAGGCCTGGGAACTCTTGGGCCCAGAGTCAGTGGCATGGCCACGGAGGACTCGAGAGGAGAGTGGAGCTACCGGCTGACGGGAAGAGAGGACATATGCACAGGAGCACCCACACTTGCAGATGATACCCATGTGACCTGGACCCGATTACTGGATGATCGGAGCTCAACCAGGAGAGGAAAGAAG
>NW_006408617.1:8289195-8290636 GCF_000296735.1 Chrysochloris asiatica
TTAGTCCTCAAGCTGACATCTCTGTTCTTCAATACTTTAAAAAGTTCCTGTGCAGCAGATTTGTCCAATGCAATACGTTGTCTGATCTCTTGACTGCTGCTTCCGCGAGTGTTGATAGTTAATCCAAGAAGAATGAAGTCCTTGACAACTTCAATCTTTTCTCCATTGATAAGAATGCTGTTTATTGGTCTAGTGGTGAGGATTTTTGTTTTCTTAACATTGAGTTGTAATCCATACATAAGGCTGTGCTCTTTGATCTTCATCAGTAAATATTTTAAGTCCTGTTCACTTTCAGCAAGCAAGGTTGTATCAGCTGCATATCTCAGGTTGTTAATAAGTGTTCCTCCAATCCTGACACCACGTTTTCCTTCATAGAACCCAGCTTCTCGTATTATTTGCTCAGCATACATATTGAACAAGTATGGTGAAAGAACACAACCTTGTCGCACACCTTTCCCAATTTTAAAACAAAATGGTAGCAGATGTTTATTTATTAATTTTTATGTAGATCCTATCATGCCCATGATACTATTTCCTCTAGGAAAAGGGAAGACTGGTTGAAGGATATTTCAGTGAACACATGATTGACATTCTCATATTTCAGAATATTATCAGGAGGGACAAATCCTTGAAGAAGGACACTATGCTTGGTAAAGTGGAGGGTGAGTGAAAAAGATGAAGACCTCCAATGAGATTCATTGACACTGGGCACTAGCAATTGGTACATGCTTAACAACAATTGTGATGATGATGCAGGGCTGGGCAGTGTTTTCCTCTGTTGTGCATAGGGTCACTATGAGCTGAAAGGGACTCAATGGCATCATTAACTCTCTCATCTACAATATTTATTTTTAATAAAAGTTATAGTGGTTCTGTAACTGATATATAAATCAGAACTGATGCTGGCAATGTGAAAGAACAAAAATGGTAAGAAAAACACACATACATACAAACTTGCATATACCAGGTTAAGTTAAAAAGTATTGCTCCTGTTCATGCATGTACTGGTTTATTACAAACAAAACATGTTTAAACAAGTCTCTGAGATTATTGGATGCCTACAGGGAAGGTCTCATTAACACACTTGTCTTAATCTCTTTGTTGCTGTTATTAAGTGCTGTCAAATTGGTTCCAACTCATAGCAACCATTATGGGGATTATAAGGAACAGCTGATGGGTTTGAACCCCTGATGAGCAGTTCAGTGCTTATCCTACTGTGCCATACCAGGCTCCTAATCTCTTTCGTGTTGTTGTACCTTGAGTCAGTTCTGACTAATAGAGATGCTGTATATGATTCCCAGGACAAAGCTGGTGAGTTTGAACCCTCAACACTCACGGAAGCAGCAGTCAAGAGATCAGACGACGTATTGCACTGGGCAAATCTGCTGCACAGGAACTTTTTAAAGTATTGAAGAACAGAGATGTCAGCTTGAGGACTAAG
>NW_006408617.1:8292763-8302589 GCF_000296735.1 Chrysochloris asiatica
ATGTGTCCATTATATTGAGAGTAGGCCATACCCCCAAGGAATCACCCCTGCCTGCTCATAGTCACTCATCATAGAGTTAACTATGCCTGTATTAAATTTCATCACCATGGGAATAAATACATCCCAACTGCTAATCCTCTGGAAATCCTGGCCTAATCAAGTTGACACAGAACCCTAACCATTAGTTTACCCTTGTCCACTTGAAACCTATACACTATAAGCATAATATCTAAATAAAGGAAATTGTGAAGTCATACTTGTCCTAACATGATATAACTAAAACACATACAACTCACTGGTCCTATTTATATCTTATATGCCACAAATGAATACAACAAAACTATTTGATGCACACATACAAAACAAAAATATATTCATTAAAATGTCCAATGGAAACATTCTGCAAGCCAAGTTCCTGCCCATAGGCACACAGTCTTACTCAGTTCATGGGCCTAGAGTCTGCTCTGTTTCTCCATTCCACTGCCTCTGCCACCTTCTCTATTGTCTCTACTTTTCCAGGCAGAGATCCCATGGTCCACTCATGATCTTCTTAAACGATGGTCCTGGAATAGTCCTGAAATGAAAGATAATTATTTCCTCCGTTTAGTTATGTATCTTCTACAATTGCAGTTTTGACAACCATAATTAATCTTATTAATAATTACTCACAATCTAAATTACAAAATCCTGTCAGCCTCATCCCCAACCCCATTTCACCAGACCCATCTGAAAATGAAGAACACTATTCAGTAGGGATTCTCCTTTGTTACCTCATTCTAAGCTAAGCACATCTAACAAAAGCTTGTAAACCAACCACTTTATGTCTTTAAATCCTCCCACCCCCATTTTGATAGCTAATGCTTGATTTGCTATCCCTACCAACACTCGGAAGCCCTACACAAGGTCGCTATGAGTCAAAACTGACTCGACAGCACTTAACAATATCAACCCAGTACACTGAGGAGACAGCATGTTACTGATGAAGATCAAAGAGCACAGCCTTTTATATGGGTTACATCTCAAAGTAAAGAAAACAAAAGTCCTCACGTCTGGAGCAATAAACAACATTCTTATTAACGGAGAAATGATTGAAGTTGTCAAGGACTTTATTCTTCTTGGATCAACTATCAATACCCATGGAAGCAGCAGTCAAGAAATCAAATGATGTATTACATTAGTCAAATCTGCTGCACAAGACCTTTTTAAAGTGTTGAAGAGCAAAGATGTTAGTTATCTTGAGGACTAAGGTGTGCCTGATCCAAGCCATGGCATTTTCAATAACCCCATATGCATGTGAAAGCTGGACAGTAAATAAGGAAGATCATAGAAGAATTGATGCATTTGAGTTATGGTGTTGGAGGAGAATATTGAAAGTGCCATGGGCTGCCAAAAGAACCAACAGATCCATTTTGGAAGAAGTGCAGCTGGAGTGCCCCTTGGAGGCCAGGATGGCCAAACTTCATCTCACACTTTGGGCATATTGTCAGGAGGGATTAGTTGCTGGAGAAGGATATCATGTTTGGTAAGGTGGAGGGTCAGAGAAAAAAAGGAAGACCCCCAGCGAGATGGATTTGCAAAGTGGCAGCATCAATTGGCTCAAGCCTGGCAACTTTTGTGAGGTTGGCTCAGGATCAGGCAGTGTTTCGTTCTGCTATGCATAGGGTTGCTATGAGTTGGTACCAACTCAATGGCACCTAACAACAACAGCAATCTTCCATTCCAATTGGAATTTTGAGCAACTGCATTCATAAGCAAAAGTTCAGTTCATCAAATTATAGCAATTGACAGTTGTCCGGAATATCAAATATTTTTATCTTCATCTGGTCAGATTTTGGTCTGCTCAGTCCTAGCAATCCAAGTTAAGTCAAATTGGTACCAACTGCAAGTATGGGAGTTCACATACACACCATCCTGCAATTCAAACCAGCCCCTTCAGTCTCAGCCCTAGCCCCCATGGGTTAGATCAGTGCCTATGCACTGTGGAGTTCATACAACTTCTTAAACTTCAGACTGTTGGGCCCCAGATGGCCCTATCCAGTAGGAGACTGCAAATAGATTACCAGGACTCGAGTTTGATGCAACAGCAAGAGGTTTATTTGCCAACGCTCTGGGGTCCACCTTCACTCCTAAAACCAGGAGACAAAGGCGACCCCCCTTTACAGTACAAGCCAGTTTTTATAAGGTTTTAGGGGCATAATTGTGCAGTACCATAGATACAGTTTCTGATTGGTTAACAATTGGCAAAGTATGAGAAGTTACAGTTTAATTGTTCAGTACTGGTGGTCTTTGTTCTTAGGCTAGAGCAAAGGAAAACATCTGGCATCTGGCCTTGGGTCCTGTTTATTTCTTATCTAGTTCTGCTGTTGCTAGGGGTGAAAGAATATTCTAAGGCAGCATAAGCTGATTTAGCAAGTCCCTGAATAGGAGGACGTGTTCAGGCTATTGTACAGAATGGAGATTGACCTCGTCTCTGGAGGGAACTAAAAACTGAGGCCTTGTCTATTTAAAATGCTTTTCTGAGCCTGACTAGAGTTTAGTCAAGCAGTCTCTATGTAGGCAAAATCAGGTAAAATCAGTTAGGTCCTTACAAGACCAGCCAGCTTTACCTCTCCTCTCTCTGTGTCAACTGGGGACAATAGAGCATGTCAAAATTCAGCCTGGATCTTAATTGATGCATTATCTCCTATTCAATTCACGGAGTCCAGGTGTGGCGCTGTGGGTCAGTGCGCCAGACTGCAAAGCTGCTTGAACTGCAAGGTCCGCGGTTCAAGCTCACCAGCTGCTCCTCGAAAACACTATACAGGGACGCTATGGGTTGGAACCAACCCGACAGCACTTCACAACAACAACAACAACTCACAAGTGGTCAACAGCAAGCTACCGATTCACTGGTTCTCTTTAACTTTCAGTCCTAGCAGAGGGCTTTCTCTGATGTGCCAATTTACCTTGCCTTGATGCCTCCAAAACTCAAAATGCCAAACTGTCTGCTTTTATTCTCTGCTTGAATCTCCAGTTCTCCCAGCAGTTCTGGATTGATCTGCATGTCTTTTCAAGTGCAAATGTACCAATTCTGAAGGTTCTGGGTGGGGCTCAGGATTCCACCTTAGGTCCTAACTATGCAAAGGCTTACACCAAGAAGACTGTTTTTTCCTAGCAAATTTTAACTCCCCTTTTAGCAAATCCAATGGTGTACAGGCTGAAGGCAGACTTACAAGCTCTCTGTAATTATCACACTCAATATTCATTTCTATCACACATGTATGTCTATTTTACAATATTATGTAGGAGAAACCAATATTCAGAAAGGCAGTCAAACACATAAAACACTTATAAAAACACTGAAGTTCAATCTTTTCTTCTCCCTTGGACTAACTCCATTCATATCCTTATGACCTTGTTTCTCTGACTTGGTAGATTCCGGTAGACTCAGCCATAGATTAGCTATCTTTTCTATCCAGTGTGACATCGGCTTCAGGCAAATCCAGAAACTGCTCTCCCCTCATCTGAAACATTTTCTTTCACCCCTCTTCCTTTTTTCTCTTACAAAATCTCACAATTTCGTATGCCTGGCGCCATTGCAATGAATCCTGCTCATAGCTCTACTACTTAAACCAAGTGGGGTCCATGTCTGACTTTCTCTGACCCCACAAGAGGAAAAAGGGACCAAACTCAAAATCAGCCCAAGGCCAGTCATGCTTCTACCTTATATCACTGCCTTTAAAATTAGTCAGACCTGTATAGAGTTTCTGAGGAGTGACTGATGAGTTTGAATTGACCTTGTGGTTCAAATCTACCTTGAAGTCGAGTGGTTACCTATGGCACCACACCAGGACTCTATAGGGAGAAGTTCTACTCTCTAACACAATCAGGATCAACTTGAAGGTAGTAGATTTAGTTTTGTTTGTTTATGGAAGATACTTTTGTATATTTTAACAGGCACAGAATTTTGTACGAATAAATGTATGTGCAAATATATATATGTGCATGTGTGTATGTGTGTGTGTGTGCATACATTGTATCATGAGTACAGCCAGGTATCTATGCCAATACATACCAAAAGCATATTTATAATGAAAAGTAGAGAACAAAAAATAAGATTACTTACTGAAAATGCCATCAACTACAGGCAATGGAAGTGAAAGAAACACATCAATCCTCCCACCTACCTTAAAGGCAAGCAGAAAGCTGAACTGCTCTTTTTAAATCGATGAAATTAACAAAAGCAATTGAATGTGGCAGAGAGGAGATGTCAGGTAGGAATCAGCACATGTGGGACTTGAAGACTGTGAATAACTTAGAGAAAGACATCAATGCCTCTGCTGCTAGCGATTACCTCCCTCTCAGAGTGGCTGTAAAACATGGCAGCATTTGTTCCTGTGCCAGGAAATGTTAGTACGTTAAAGACTTAGTCCTGGTTATGTGAAACAGGATCGGAATTATTTTCCCTAAATACTAAGGCTTTTAATTTTAAAAGTTTAAAAATATTTTAAATATTTAAGCTAGAAATACTTCCAACACAGGATGGTGTTGAGATGGCTGGTTTATAAAGAACAGAAGAGCATGTGCCTATTTCTTAATTTATAGGCAAATTATTAAATCACTAGCATTTCAAAAAGCCTGCTTTCAGTTATCCATGAAGGTACTGCCTACAAAAAAATGTTCAGTTCCAGACTGGCATCTCCAAATTACCCAGGCCACTATCTCCCTTCCACCTTCACCTGTGTCCTTGGGGAATAAAAATGAACTTCAATATCAGCAGAAGTAAAACATAATGGTTACATTTATAGAATAATTTCCACCAATATTTTTATTCTAAGTAGGAAAGGGAGTTTTAGGGACACCAGGTATACCCTAGATTTGGGCTGCTTCAGTTTTCATTTTATAATTGAGGTAATGCATGGTGTACTGTATTCCATACAGCAAGCACTGTACTGAGAACCACAAGGCCAGCAGTTCAAGCCCACTGGCCACTCTATGACAGAAATATGAGACTTTTTGCTCCCACAAAGATTTAAAGCCTTGGAAACTCTTTATAGGTTCGCTATGAGTTGGAACCTACTCTATGGCACTTACCAACAAGAAGAATGCTCATTTAGTTTCAACAACCTACTTCTGTGATAACGTATTATCTCAGTGTAAAGTCTTTCTGTGAGAGACTGCAGGAACACTGGACAAAAACAAGGGTGCCTAAGACTAGTTCACTTAGATCGGAAAAGTGGCGCTCACAAAAGAGGAATTTGACTTGGGAAAAACCTTACAATTAAAAAGTCTTTTTTTTGTTATTGTTCAAGTGAAGAAGGTAACATACAGATGAAAAAAAAAAAAAATCGAGAAGATTTAGCAGCATTGTTATTGTTGTTGTTATGTGTCCTCAGATCAGTTCCAACCCATAGCGACCCTGTATAAGGTTTTTGAGGAGCAGCTTGAACTGCCAACCTTGAATTCAAATGGTTTTGCAGTCTGATGCATTAACCCACAGCGCCACACCATGGCGGCATTGTTACTGTTGTTGCTATGTGCCGTCGAGTGGATCTTGACCCATAGTGACTCTGTATATGGTTTCCAAGGAGTGGCTGTTGAGCTTGAACCGCTGACCTTGCAGTTCAAATGGCCTTGCAGTCTGATGCATTAATCCACAGCGCCACACCAGGGCAGCATTGTTGTTGTTGTTGTTATGTGTCGTGGAGTCCGTTCCGACTCATAGCGACCCTGTACAGGGTTTCTGAGGTTGTAAATCTTTACAGGAGCAGAAAGCCTCATCTTTCTCCCTCGGAACAGCTGGTAGTTTTGAACTGCTGACGTTGTGGTTCGCAGCCTGACTCGTAGCCACTATGCCCCTGAGGTTTAATTAGAGATGAGAGAGAAAATCAGATTAGTTCTGATTCTAGAATTAAAAATCAAGAAGTAAAGTAGATGGTTACTGTATTTCTTAGAATCAGTCATTGTAGCCATAATCTCAGCACCTTAAGACAAGAAAATAGTATTTCTTGCTCACATTACAGTCCCCTCTGAGTTGGTGAGGACAGGATTCTGTGCCGTAAGGTCCTTCAGGAACACTGGCTCTTTCAATGTTGTGACTCTGCATTTGTCTGAGGCCTGGGTTCTCTCATTTAGTAGGGAGATCGGGAAAAGAGAATGGCAGTCATCTGTAGAAGGGGTCTATGAAGTAGTGAACATCACTTGTGCCAATATTTCATTAGCCAAAGCTCAGTAACAAAGTTACACCTTTCTGTACCAGAACCAGGAAAATTTAGTCAAACTAAAGCCCAAGAAGAACAGAAGAACATATATATATATATAAGTGAAACTCTGCCACAAAGAGATTCAAAGAAATCCAGACTTTCAGGTGTCCAATTGTGTTAAATGTTCTCTGCTTTTTAACTGAATATTATCCTTTAGATTTAGAAATTGTACAGTTTATGTTTTAGTCTGCAGAGATATTATTTGGAAAGAATAAGATAGGAATGAATTGAAGTCAAAGCATGTAGGCAACATCTTGAAGGGAACCATGGCTGTCAAGGGCATATCTTAAAAGACCAGTAGCATACAGATTCAGAAATTAACAAAGACACGATAAAGAAAAGACAAAGCAGACAGATATTGTAGATTAGAACTGAATGTAGGAACTCAGGCAGGGGAACTTCAATCAAACTTACATCTCCAGGGGACTCAAGAGTTCAAAGTAGCCCCCAGTCATAGAAGAATAGTAAACTGACAAAGTAGAGGCATGTGGCAGTAGAGAGGGACTCAGTTACGACAACAAAGACATAAAGCAGAGCATTGATCACCTGAAACCGTACAAGGGAGTCCATGTGTGAGATCTGGTAGTAGGGCTCATTGGTTCTGTTCTGAGCCTTGCTGTCAGGAGTTACTCCAGAGACTGGAGCATTGCTGCTAAACCTAAAATAATGAAAACAGGAAAATGGTGAGAAGGAAGACTATGAATAGTTGGTGAAAATATGGCAACAGCTCTAAACTGTGAGAGAAAAAAGGACAAGTTTGAAAGTTGATCATTAGTGTTTTTAGGAAAGCGTGCCAGGGGAAAAAAAACAAAATACTTTAAATCCAAACATGAATGGATTTGCTTCACCATTCTGCTGTTTTGCGCCATCTATGACCTCTGTCCTTTTGCTGGAACAGATTATGGGAAATTCCATATTTTTGGAGACACACAATGGCACACAGCATTGTTGCTGCTGTTACTGTCATTATAACTACTGTTGTGCCTCCTCCTTCTGTTGGTATTGACCTATTGATATTTGACTATGTAGAACAATTTACTTTAGACCTATGGCTTTCTCTGTGTGTGTTTTGTGTGCTCCCTTGTCTTTTTTTTTTTTTTTTTTCCTTGCAATTACTCAAATTGAGTTCTTGTTATGGATTGAATTGTGTCTCCCAGAGATATGTTTTGAAATGGTCCTTATTACTTGAAAAGGAGTCCTGGTGTGGCGCTGTGAACCAATGCTTTAGACTGCAGTTGTTTGAACTGCAAGATCGGTGGTTCAAGCTCACCAACTGCTCTTTGGAAACCCTGTATAGGGTCGCTATGGGTCAGAATCGACGGCACTTAACAACAACAACAACAATTACCTGAAAATGGAGTCCTGGCACTGTGGGATAAAGCACTGGGCTACAACGTTGGTTTGAACCACATGGGCAGTGGTTCATACTCAACAGTTGCTCCTTGGAAACCCTATACAAGGTTGTTTTGAGTCAGAACCGATTCAGTGGCACTTAACAACAACAATACCTGCAAATATGATCCTGTTTGGTAATATCACTTTGTGTTTCTTTTCTTTGTTAAACAGGTCATATCTGAGTAGGGTAGGAACCCTTGTAGCAATTTGTGGGATTAGCACTGGGCTGCTAATTACAGTTGCTCCCTGGGTGAAAGGTGATTCTATCCACTCCTATAAAGGTCTCAGAAATCCTATAGAGGGGTCACCTTATGTTAGAGTGAACTGGATAGCATTGGGGGACCTGAGTAGAATGGGCTCTAAATGTAATCATTCCTGAGTTATATACAAAAGGCAGAATGGACACAGAGATACACATGGGGAAGAAGACAGAAGACTGAGACACATACATCAGTAAAGAACTCTGACAGCTACAAGAAGCTGAAATAGACAAGGAAGCACATCTCCCTAGAGCCTGAATTGGGGATTCTAGCCCCCTAAATTGTGAAAAATAAAATTTTGTTCTTAAAAGTCACCCACTTGTAGTATTTATTATAGCAGCACCAGCTTACTAAGACAATGCCTACTTAAGCCTTGTTGTTATTAAGTGTGTCAAATCGGTTCTGACTCAAAGCAACCCTGTATAGGATTTCCAAGGGGCAACTAGTGGGTTTGAAACGCCAACCTTGTGATTCAAACAGACCCTGAAGTCCAATGCTTATCTTAAAATGCCACATCAGAGCTCCATTAAGCTTTATGGATGCAAAAATCTGGAAATACTTTGGCATATGTGGCTTTAACTTTCAAGCTATTTATTTTTGTGTGTGGAGAGAAAATGCATATTCTGTTTTTGTTAAGAGGACAGGAAGACAGTCTGGGTGTTTGGAGTAGAATATAGATATTGTTAGTATATAAATGAACAGATTAAATTTTCATTCAAGTATTGAAATGCAGTTATATTTATAGAGATACTTGGCTTTGATATCTAATCAGACACAGGTGTTTTCTAAATCCTGATTGAATTCTAATTGTTGAAATATGAGTACTCTTCAAACATATTAAAAAAAACAAGTTAATTCAATTCATTGAAGGTAAAATTACTAGCACCTACTATGAGTAATATATGAAAACAGTTTAGGGAAAATAAAAGAATAAATTCTGTCTGTGGAAGAGGAATTGGAATTGTACTTTTCCCCCTATCAAATCTATAACTAACATATGATGCCCTAAATAGGAACATAATTAATAGATTCAGGTGTCACTTTAATTATAGAGTTGACTTTTTCCGTGCCAATAGTAAAAGATAAACTGAAATAAACTGTGGATTTATCACATTAAATGAAATTAGATTTGTGAAAAATCTACTGCATCGTTGAAGTCCTGGTATGGCACTGCGGGTTAATGCACTGGATTGCAGAGTCAGTTTGAACTGCAAGGTCGGAGGTTCAAGCTAACCAGCCATTCCTTGGAAACCATACAGGGTAGCTATGGGTCAGAACCCACTTGATGGCACTTCACAACAACAACAAACTGCATTGTTTGGAGGTGTGTTTTACATATTTTTTCCAACTGTAGCATCAATGCTTTAAAATTTTATCCAATTTCATTGTAAATTCCTCTTTTTCTCTCATTTCTCATATCAAAAGACACAGACATAAAGTTTTAGTCAAACGGTCTTCATCTCTTCTAGATTTTTTCCTTTGCCTCCTGAAAAGTGTTATTCCTTCAATTGTGTTTCTTGTGTCTTAGAACTTCAGTCTATTCCTTCTTGCCATGTTCTGATTTCTTCTAACTAAAAGGAAACAACCCTCTCAAAGTGTGTCAGTTCCTTTAATTATGCTGTGTCGCCTCCAGAATGAAGCTACCAGAAATAAATTTTTTAGTTCAGGCTGATTCTCATTTTCAAGTAAAACTCAATCAAATTTAGTTTGTAACAGAATTCTCCCATGTATTGCCAGAGCTATGCTGGTTATTAACCTCAGTGGTAACTTTTTAATAGTTTTATATAACTCTAACAAGTAAAATACTACAATAAAATGTGCAAAGATCTGGAATCAGAAAACCAAAAAGGAAGAACATGCTCAGCATTTCTCAAGCTGGGGGAACTGAAGAAAAAATTCGAGACTCGAATTTCTTTATTGAAAGATTCT
>NW_006408617.1:8304197-8307840 GCF_000296735.1 Chrysochloris asiatica
GTAAAAGACTTCTGGTGTGTTTCTGTGGGTTAATGCACAAGGTCAGTGGTTCAAGCTTACCAGTCACTCCTTGGAGACCCTATATAGGGTTGCTATGGGTTGGAACTGGCTCAAAGGCACTTAAAAACAAAAACAACAACTACAAACAAGTAAAACTTTGCTGAAGATAATTCAAAAATGGTTGTAGGATCACACCAAGAGGAAACTGTCATAAATTCAAGCAGATTTGAAAAAGAACATTGAACTAAGGATATCAGTGCCACTGTCATGTGGATCTTGACTGTAAGCAGAGAATACCAGAAAGATGTTTGCTTGTGTTTTATTGACTATGAAAAGGCATTCAACTATGTGAGTTATAAAAAAACTATGGATAACATTGTAAAGAATAATAATTCCAAAACATTTAATTATGCTCATGTGGATCCTGTACATAGACCAAGAGGCTGTTGTTTGAACCTAACATCAGGACACTGCATGGTTGAAAATCAAGAAAGGTGTGTGCCAGGTTTGTATCTTTTCATTATGTTTATTCAATCTGTATGCTAGATAAATAATCTGAGAAACTGGACTATATGAAGAAGAATATGGTCAGGATTGGAGAAAGACTCATTAACGACCTGTGATATGCAGATAACAGAACTTTGCTTGCTGGAAGGGAAGAGGATTTAAAGCACTTGCTGATGAAGATCAAAGAATACAGTCTTAATTTGAAAAACAAAAATCCCACAACTGAACTAATAAATACCATTGTGAAGAGCTTGAAGTTGTCAAGGATTTCATTTTTCTTAGATCCACAATCAATGCTCATGGAAGCATCATTCAAGAAATTAAACAATGCATTAGGCAAACTTACTGCAGAAGACCTCTTTATAAAGTGTCTGAAAGCAAAGATACCATTTTGAGGACTAAGTTTCAGTTGACCCAAGCCATGGTGTTTTTAATTGCTTCATATGCATGTGAAAGTTGGACAATGAATAAAGAAGACCGGAGAAGAATTGATATATTTGAATTGTGATGCTGGGGGGAAATATTTAAAGTACCACAGACTTCCAGAAAAGCAAACAAATCTGTCTTGGAAGTATAGCCAGAATGCTCCTAGAAAGTAAGGACTATGAGACTTATCTCACGTACTTGTTATCATGTTATCAGGGGGAGCCATTCTGTAGGAAAGGACATCAAGCTTGGTAAAGTAGAGGGTATGAAAAAAAAGAGGAAGACCCTAAATGTGATGAATTCACACAATGGTTGCAACAATGGACTCAAACAAAACAAGAAATGTGAGTATGGTGCAGGACCTAGTAGTGTTTCATTCTGTTGTTCATAAATTTCTATTAGTCAGAATCAACTCGATGGCATCTAACAACAACAAAAACAACTCTTTCACTGTCAACACCACTCTTGTGTTGCTCTATGGCTGTATTTTCATACACACTGCATATTCTAGATATTCTGAACATCTTCATTCTTCTAGCATTTTGAAACTCCTCTGTTGTTTTTGTGTTTGATTTTCCCTGCTCTGTTGGTTCAAGGACCCCTTTCCATGCAGAATCACTGACCTTGCTCCTCACACTTTGGAGCTCATCCTAGAGCTGGTCACATGGAAATAGTCATGAAAATAGGAGAACCAGTTCATATTGCGTTAATTATCAGGACTTCTGACACTGATAAAGACTTCCATCTGAAGCCATCGTCTACTTGAGTTCCCATGATACACATCTCCCTTGGTTCTGCTCCAAATCTGTAGCTGCTCAGTTTCTGCCTTTTCCAGGAAGTGATTCTTATCTATTCCTCCATTCAGTGTTTACTCTATAGACTTTTCTTTTTCAGTACTCTTTCTTTTGCTCGCTATACATTCTGCCATGGTAATTTTACCTACCTCCATATACTCACTGCTATGTTTTTAGCTCCACCACTGATCTGTTAGTTTGTTCTGAGGTAACTTATATGTTTCTGTGATGCTGGAAGCTATGCCACTGGTATTTTAAATACCAGCAGGATCACCCATGTTGGATGAGTTTCAATAGGACTTCCAAACAAGGATAGACTAGGAAGAAAGAGAGACAGATGACTTTTGAACATCAGCCACTGGAAACCTCGTGAATAGAAGCAGAATACTGTCAGAAGATTAAAAACATTAAGAATAGCAGGAGAACATTGTCAGATATAGTGCAGGAAAATGAGTTCCTCAGGTTGGAAGGGACTCACGTATGACTAACAAAGAGTTGTCTACTTAAAACAGAGTTGACCATACTTATTGAATGGAACAAAGCTTTTGGGACCTTCATTTATTAATATGGCACAACTCAAAATAAGAAGAAACAGCTGCAAACATCCATTAATAATCAGAACATGAAGTGTACAGTGTGAATGTAGGGAAATTGGAAACCATCAAAAATTAAATGTTGTTGTTGTTGTTAGGTGCCATCGAGTCGGTACCGACCCCTAGTGACCCTATGCACAGCAGAACGAAACACTGCCCGATCCTGGGCCAACCTCACTATTGTTGAATGTGACACATAAAAATCAATACCCTGGAAATTAATGAGCTAAAATAGACTGGTATTAGCCATTTTGAATCTGACAAACATATGGGTTACTACACCAGGAATAGCAGATTCAACAAGAATGGCATTTCATTCATCATCTAAAGCAACATTTCAAGATTCACTTTAAAATACAATGTTGTCTATGATAGGATATCCATCTGCCTACAAGGAAGAATAGTTAATACCAATATTATTCAAATTTTAGCACCAACCACTAAGTCCAGAGATGATGAGATTGAAGAATTCCACCAGCTTCTTCAAGGGTTCAGTACTTCTTCAGAATCCTGGCATAGCATTATAGGATAAGCACTCAAATGAAAGTTGGTTTGAAGCTAAGCTCAGCAGTTCAAACTCATCAGCTGCTCCTCAGAAACACTATACATGGTCCGTATAAGTCAGAACCAACTGGCACTTAACAATAACAACAACCAACTTATATAGTCTGAAATTGAGCAACCAAACAATCAAGATGCACTGATAATTACTGGTGATTGAAGTGTGAAAGTTGGAAACAAAAAGGAAGGATCCATAGTTGGATCCAAAATATGGCCTTGGTGATAGAAATGTTGCTGGAGATCCCATGACAGAATTTTGCAATACCAATAACTTACTCATTGTAAATACCTTTTTAAAGCATAATCAAAGGTGACCATACACATGAACCTCTCTAGGTGGAATACACAGGCATCAAATTGACTACATCTGTGCGAAGAGACTGTGGAGAAGCTCAGTATCAGCTAAACCAAGGCCAGAAGTTGACTGTTGAACAGACCGTTAGCTCATTAGCAAGTTCAGACTGAAGGTGAAGAAAACTAAAACAAGTTCACAAGAGCCAAAGTATGACCTTGAATATATCTCACCTAAATCTAAAGACCATTTCAAGAAAAGTGTTGATGCATTAGACACTGATGACTAAAGACCAGAAGAGTTGTGGGATGACTCCAAGCAAAAGATCACTGGAAAGACTGGAAAGATAGAAAAGAGCAAATCGATACCATAAGAGAGTCTGAAACTTGCTCTTGAGCATAGAAAAACTAAAGCAAATGAAAGAACTGAGGAAGTACAACAGCTGAACAGAAAATCTAAAAGGTCAACTC
>NW_006408617.1:8308095-8322814 GCF_000296735.1 Chrysochloris asiatica
ACATAACCACCACCACCACCATAGGCAAAATATTGAATGATGTAGAAAGCACCAAAAGAAAATGGAAGGAATATACAGAATCACCATGTATTTTATGGATTTTTCAACATCACCCAAAAAAAAATCAACCATACAAATGGTCAATGTTCAACCATTTCAAGAGGTAGTAAGTATATGATCAAGAACCAAACATAATGAAGGAAGAAGTCCAAGCTGCATTGAAGACATTGGTGGAAACCAACACTCTAGGAATTGACGGAATGCATATTGAAATCTTTCAATAAACTGATGTAGCACTGGTGGCACTCACTCATTTACACCAAGAAATTTGGGAGAAAATTACCTGGCCAGTAGATTAGAAGGGATCCATATTTGTGTCCATTCTAGAGAATGGGGGCGCCAAATGGAATGTGGACATCTTCTAACAGTATCATTAATATCATATGCAAGTTAAATTTTGCTGAAGATAGTTAAAAAAACTATTGCAACAGCACATTGACAGGGAATGGTCAGAAATTCAAGCCAGTTTCAGAAGACAATTTGGAAATATGAATAACATTGCTGATGTCAGATGAATCTTGACTGAAAGCAGAGGATATTTACTTGTGCTTTGCTGATTATGTAAAGACTTTCTACTGGGTTGATTATGACAAACTATGGATAACACTGTAAAGTACAGGTATTCCAGAGCACTTACTTGTGCTCATGAGAATGTGTACATAGACAAAGAGGCAACCATTCAAACGGACCAAGGATATACTGAATGGTTTAAAATCAGAAAGGGTTGTATTCTTTGTGCTAGGGTTGTATTCTTTCACTATACATATTCAGTCTGCATGCTGATCAAATAATCTGAGAAACTGGATTATATGAAGATAAATGTGTCATCAGGTTTGGAGTAAGACTCATTAACAAACTACAATATACAGATGATACAACTTTGTTGACTGGAAGTTAAGAGGTCTTAAAATACTTACTGATGAAGATCAAAGATTGCAGCCTTCAGTATGGATTGCACCTCAATGTAAAGAAAACAAAAATCTCCAAAACTGGACCAATAAATAACACTCTGGTGAATGGAGGAAAGATTGAAGTTGTCAAAGACTTCATTTTGCTTAGATCCACAATCAACACTCATGGAAGCGACAGTCAATAAATCAAATGATGTATTGCATTAAGCAAATTTGCTGCACAAGATCTCTTTAAAGTGTTCAAGAACAAAGATATCACTTTGAAGACTAATGTGCACTCTATTCAAGCCATAGTATTTTCAATCACCTGAATGTGAAACCTGGACAATGAATAAGGAAGACCATAGAAGAATCAGTCCATTTGCATTATAGTGTTGGAGAAGAATAGTACCATGGATAGTCAGAAAAACAAACAAATCTGTGTTGGAAGAAGTACAGCCAGAATTCTCCTTAGAATCCAGAATGGCAAGACTTTGGACATGTTATCAAAGTGACCACTCAGTCCCTAGAGAAAAGCATCATGCTTGGTAGTGTGGAGGGTCAGTGAAAAATAGGAAGACCCAAGTAGTTGGATTAATGCAGTGGCAAAAACAATGGGCTTAAACATAACTACAATTGTGAGGCTGATACAGGGCCAAGCAGTGGTTCATTCTGTTGTACATAGTGTTGCTATGAGTCAGAATTGAATGGATGGCAGTTAACAACAACAACAACATTTTTAGTTCTCTAGCCTGAAACTTTCTCCTGATCTCCAGTTCTTCTGTTTACTATCCACACAGATCTTAAACACAGCACGTTGTTATTTTCTCCAGGAGCATTCTCCTCTTCACATGGACATTGACTGTGTTTTTTGTCTTAATTGAGTGGGATGACTACAGACTAAGCATTCAATATGGCACGCTGATTGTTCCCCCATATTCCCTCACACCCTTTGTCTTTTTTCCTTGGATGCCCTTTATCCTGTTTTGCATTGAGTTAACTCATATGTTGTATTTCTTAAGATCAGTTGAAGCATCTCTTCACTTAAAAAATATTTTCTTATTTCCTTTGACTGATTTAGATGCCTATCCTCCATGATTCCTATTGTCTTTGTGCACAAAACTATAATTAATCTTTTTATTGTATTGCCAGTAGAATGCAAACCTCTTGAGGTTAAAAAATGAGTTTTTATCATGTCTGTATCCTTAGATACAGGAATAAATTAGGCCAAGGTTAAAACACTAGAGGCATAATTTTGAACTTCATCCACACAAAATGGATATGGATGAGGAAGAAAAATATACAAAGACTGCTGAATTGACAGCATTAATATTGCATCTGAGTATAACACTATGTTTGATTTACAAAATGAATTATTGGACTTTATATATAGTACCTATGAGTTTAGGATTTAAGACAATGTTTGACACTAACAAACTAATAAACAACACAATCACATGAAACAAAAGCAGGACACTGCATGCTCTATACGTAAAAGTGTAAATTATCTTTGGGATCATAACTTAAGTCAAAAAATATAAGAGTAACCCAGAAGATTTAGAAATTTTGACTCTTATTTACTCTGACAAAGTAAGAAGTAGGATTTGAAGAATTGTTTAAACAACAGCAAGAGGAGATACTTTGTTGTTGTTGTTGTTAAGTGTCTTCAAGTTGGTTCTGACTCATAGAGACCCTGTATAAGGTTTCAGAGGAGCAGCTGAGCTTGAACTGCCAACTTTGCAGTTCTAACCAATCTTGCACTTCTAAGCATTAAGCCACAGCACCACACACTTTAGATATGTTAGAGGGAAAGCAATGTTAAGAATAGGATACTGCAAGTGAAATTAGAGTAGAATAATCGTGTGAAGAATAAGTCTGCAAAGTAAATGAGCTGGAGACATGAAGAACTGGGATGAAGACAACAGTAATCAAATGTCCATATAATAAAGGAAAGAAGCTGTTGCTAGTAGAAAGAGTCTCTCTCATTTTTAATGTTTAGGCTCTGAATGTTATAAGAGAGTGTTGCTTTCTTATTTCTGTTGTAGCAAAATACCATTAATTTGGTGTCTTAAAGCAATGAAAATATACCATTTTATGGTTCTGTAGATCAGAAGTTCTAACATCAAGGTATTTAGAGATCTGGGATCCTTCTGGTAGCTCTAGTAGGGAATCCATTTGTTGCCCTTTGTGACTGCAAGAATCTACTTGCATTCCTTGGCTCATATGCGTTAGCAGAGTTGTTGGTAAATGCAGCTGAGGCAGTTCCAACCCATAGAGACCCTGCCTGTATAGGGTTTCCTAGGAGCCACTGGCAACCTTGTGGTTTAAAATGATTCTGCAGTCCAGCTCATTAGCCCACAGCACCATGACCATCTTGCTTTTCCTAGGTCTGTTTCTTTGTGGGACCTTATTTCCATAAACACATCTTCCCTCTCTAAACTTCACTTTGACTGCCTCCTGTCTCCTCCTTTTAAGGACAATAGTGATTTTGCATTGCTCACAGGAATAACCCAGTAAATCTCTCTATCTCAAGATCCTTATCTTAAACACATGTCAAAAGTTCATCTTACCATTGTTGTTATTGTTAGGTGCCATCAAGTTGGCTCTATAATGACCCTGAATAGGGTTTCCAAGGAGCAGCTGGTAAATTTGAACCACAGACCTTGTGGTTCAAACTAATCTTGCAGTCCAGTACATTTTCCCAGGACTCCCTTTTTGCCATGCAAGTAACATATTCACAGGTTCTGAGAATGAGGATATGGACATCATTGGGAAAGACATTATTATTATTTTATCCACCACAGAGGAAAGAATGATACTTAAAATTAAGCTAATATCTCTTTTCCATTTAAAAACAATCCCTTATGTTAAGGACTTCCTGCTTTTTTATTTCAAATGATATTTATTAGGGTACTGAAAGATAAACACTAGTTGCTAACCACAAATTGGATGTTCAAACCCACCAACCACTCCTTGGAAATCCTATGTTGTTTTTGTTTTGTTTTTTAAAGCTTTCATTGTGAATTGAGGGATAGTTTACATGGAGAACATTGGTTTTGCACTCATCCTATCATATTTTGTTTCATTGCAATGATTACAATCCCCTCCATGCATTATCATCTAACAGGATTTGCTTCTATTCCCTCTCTGTTCCCTGCTTTTTATGTTATTTTCACAGTCATGATTGTATTTGAGCCTTAAGACAACCCTCTGAATGAGATAGGAGAGACATTACATACATTTTAAGATAAGATCATTGAAATTCCTAATAGTTTAGTCAGTTGTTCAAAGCCACTTAGGCAGTGAACACTAGATTTAAAACACCTAGTATTCTTTCCAATACTCTAAACCTTCTCCTTGTGATTAAGAGAAAAAGAAAGAAAAAAAATATGGATTCACTAGAAATTTCACTGCAGAAAGAAACAAACAAAAAGCAATTTAGATGTTAACCATTCTTAATGCCTTCCCTGAATGCTTTCCTCATTTTGAATGAAAGTAAATGAGTTGAGCATGGTTTCATGCAACTTTGGGATTTAAGACTGAAGCTCAGAATGGTGTAGGAGGCATAGGACCTTGATACTGCTAAGGATCTGGCACACAAGTTTGTTCTCCCATTCAGGTTTGAAAGTGCATATTCAGGGATCCCAAGCAAAACTGTCCACAGAGCCAATAAGGTGATGTGAATGAGATAAGCATGTTGGGTGCAAGAACACAAACTCCTTGGTAAACAGTAACTGACACTCTGCTTCTATGGCAGAGCCTGCAGCAAATTGGAGTCTGTTCAGCTCATCAGTAGAGGGCAGCCTCTTCTCAGTACCAGTTTATTATTGCTTTATTGAATGTGGACACAGTATTAGCAGCTAATCATCTTTTTAAAAAGGTAGACAGTAAGCTGGTACTTTGGGATTTACATTAAATCTCCTAAATTTTAAGGGTTAACATGTTAGATTGTTTAAAGATGTTTTTGAGTAGTCATCAAATAGCCCATAGTGGGTTGCCCATTTCTGATTTTAAGCATAGCAACATGGACGATATTAGACTTCTTGACTGAAAAAGGCATTAAAATTAAGAAATGAGAGGTGTGGAGGAAGGCATGAAGTGATAGCTAATGGAATATTGCCTAGATGGCTCTTTGTACCTTCCCCCCAAAATGGCATCTGCTCCCTTAAATCTTATTGTTGTTATTTTATTGATTTAAGCCTTGAGGGAAGCATTAATAATTATTTCAAAACAAAATGAAACAAAGAGTAAGGATACAGATGAGGCAATAAGATAACTGTCTTTCTTGATTTACTTTCTTAAAATGTCCTTACTAATAATGGCAGAGAGGGTGAAAGATAAGACTTTCTGCTCCCGCAAAATATTTAACGTCTTGAAAACCCTTGGCAAGGTTGTTGTGTGCCAAAACAGACTCCATGGCACTTAACGACAATAATCATGACAGAATCATTACAAAGTGTTAGCTTTAGAGGGAGATTCTGAAACAATAGATCCCTTGGCATCCACTGCCATTGAGTTAATTTCAGAGCAGATCTTTCTAGGATTTTATGAGGTGGCAAAATCTTTAAGGATGCAGGTGACATCATCTTTCTCTCTGGGAGCAGCTGGTGGGTTCCAGCACGACTTTCTGATCAGCAGCTTGATGCTTAATAAATGAGCCACTAAGCCTCTTTCCTCCCCCAATATAATGACAGAGTATTTTAACATTCCAACCCAAAGACTCACATCATTTTTAAGAGATAAGAGTAAGATTAAAAATCAAGTACATTCTGTACCTCTTAAACCAAGCTGAGAGGACATTTAGGAATAAGTGATGGTCTTGTCTCCCAAAAGCTGTTGGACAGTCAGGACAGAGCAGAGCAGAGCAGAAAGATATCTAGCAACCAAGGAAAGCGTGAATGACTTTGGCAAAAACCATTTTGCTGCTATGCAGCAGAAAGTAGCTGGGAGCTTGGTGCATTGGCAGGAAGAACAATAATAGTTCATTCCTCCCTTTTTGTTACAATTTAATTTGATACTTTTTCTTTTAATCAGTGTTATCACATTCACACATGCACACTCCTTCCATCCTGGGATCTGCCCACTTCCTAAGTAATTTCTTTTTAGGTTGTGCATATTGAAGTTTACTCTGCTATGGAAGTATTATGTGTTTTGAAAATGCATCATATCATTTATACACCACCATGAGGGTATCATACAGACTAGTTTCAGAGGTCTCAAAAATCCCCTGTGCTTCATTTATTCAAAACGTGCCACCTAGAACTTCTGGCAACCACCGACCTCTTCCCAGCTCTATACTTCTGCCTTTATCTGTGTCTTCGTGTTGCTTGATAGTGCACCACTTTTAAATTTTTCGCTGACTAGTATTACATTGTATGTACATGCTACTTTGGCTTATCTGTTCACCAATTGAAGAACAAATTGGTTGCTTTCAATTTGGGAAATTATTAATAAAATTACAGTCAACATTTATGAGAATTTTTTTGTGTGTGAACTTAAGTTTTCAAGTTAGTTGGATAAATACATACATGTGTAATAGCAGGATTATATGAAAAGCTAATAGACAGTCATTTTTCAAATGTACCACTTTGTATTACTCAAGGAGTAAACGAGAGTGCCTCTTGGGCTGAATCCTCACTAGCATTTGGTGTAATCACCTAGAAATATTAGAAACACAAAAAATAATATATGAAAAGTAATGTTTTCTAAGGTTGCTAAACATAAAAGATACAAAAATTGATGTTTTCAATTTATGTATAAATGAATATGCCAATTGAAACACAACTAATTTTTGTACTTCTCTGTTTACCTCTTGTAAATTTAATTTCTGTTGTCACTACCTCTACTTCACTGTCTACGCAGACCGTTATAGATAACCAGAATGTCAACATCGTTTGTTATGCTACTTAGAGTGTAGCCTAGTTTTTTATCATATGAAATGAAAATCTTTCAAATCTAAGAACGTCTGAAAATGGAACTTCAGAAGGAAAAGAATTAGCATGGAAGTGAATTTGAATCACAGAATCACTGAATTTAAAGATGAAATCTATGAGCAAGATTAGGATTACAGTTCCTTTGTGTCCTCTGGATCACTGCTGATTAATAATTGCCATGACAAGGAGACTGGGGTTGAATTAAAGGCTTGCATTTGATACTGCACTCTAGATTCTATATACAAAACTGTCTATCAATTCTAGTAAGGTTCCTAGAAAAAAATATAACTTACCTTGTACTAATATCTTTTTGTAATCTTTACAATCCCTTCATCCCCCACCAAAACCCAAAGAAACCTGAAAAACAAACTTGATGCCACCATCCTATTGATTCTTACATATAGTAAAACTATGGGGTAGAGTAGTATGGCCCCATAAAGTTTCAAAGGCTGTAATCTTTCAATCTTAAAGCAGCTGATCTTTTTGTGAGCAGCCTAATGCTTAACCACTGCCCCACCAGGGGTCCTTTTCCCTACAAAGTAGCTATTATCTCTCCTCATTTTCTAAATGAGAAGGCTGATGCTCTGCGGAGTTCAGAAGTCCAAGGTCACATGGACAACAGGTGATGGAGCTGATGTTGACCCAAAGTTTGCCTGATTCAAAAGCTTGAGATTTCTCAGCTTCTGACAGGAATGGTTACTATGCAAAACAGAACCAAATAGATATGATAACTTTAAGTATAAAAACACTTCTTATTTTGGGAGAAGTGACACAAATATAGCTCCTAATATGTGATGAAAAATAATCTCATAATAAAAATAAACAGTTAAGGCAGAAACCACCAAACTATTCAACAAATCCATTTCCCTTTTATTCTGTACAGATTGACTACTTTTCTCAGGCTACATTAAATTATTCATCTATCAGTTTGTTGCGCTATGTTGGTTTATGTGCTGAGGGTGATCCTGGAAGCTATGCCACTGGCATTTTAAATATCAGCAGGGTCACTGAAAATGGACAGGTTTCAGTGGAGCTTCCAGATTAATACAGACTAGTAAGAAGGATCTGATTTACTTCTAAAAAAAATGGCTGATGAAACCTTATGAATAGGATCAGAATATTGTCTGATATAGTCTGAGCTCATCAGGTTGAAAGGTATTCAAAATAAAACTGGGGAAGAGATGCCTCCTCAAAGTAGAGTTGACCTTAATGGCATGGGAGGAGTGAAGCTTTCAGAACTTTCTTTTGATGATGTGTTGTTGTTAGGTGCATTTGAGTCCCTTCCAACCACCCTGTGTCCAACAGAAAAAATCACCGTGCAGTCCCGTGCCATCTTCATGGCTGCTATGTTTGATCCCATTGTTGCTGTCATTGTGTCAACTCATCTCCTTGGGGGTCTTCCACTTTTTTGCTGGCCCTCCACTTGTCCAAGGACTGGTCCCTCTTGATGATATGTACAAAATGCAAGAGACAAAATCTCATTATCCTTGCTTTCAGGGAATGTTCTGGATGTACTTCTAAGACAGGTTTGTCTTTCTGGAAGTCCATGGTACTGTCAATATTTTCCAACATGACAATTCAAATTCACCATGGTCTTGCTTATTCGTTGTACAAATTTCACATACATATGAAGCTATTGAAAATACTATGGCTTAAACCAGGTACATTTTAGTTCTCAAACTGACATATTAGCTTTTTAACACTTCAAAGAAAATTTTTGCATCAGATTTGCCTAATGCAATATATTGTATGATTTCCTGACTGCTTCTTTCATGAGCCTTGATTGTGAAGCTAAGCAAAATGAAGTATTTGACAACTTCAATCTTTTCCCATTTATCATGATTTTATTTATTGCTCCAGTTGTGAGGATTTTTGTTTGCTTTTGGTACAATCCATACTGAAGACAATGATCTTTGAGCTTCATCAGTAAGTATTTTAAATCCTTTTTGCTTCCAGCAAGCATATCGAACGTTATTCCTCTAATCCTGATGACACTTCCTTATTCATATAATCTAGGTTCTAAAATTATTTGCTCAGCATACAGATTAAATACATATGGTGAAAGAATGCAACCCAGATACACACCTTTTTCTGATTTTAAACCATTCAATAGTCCCTGGTTCTGTTCTAGTAACTGTCCACTTGTCTATATACAGGTTCCTCACAATCACAATGAACTTTTCAGAATACTTATTCTTTATAATGTTATCCATTTGTTTTGATGATCCCTGCAGTCAAATGCCTTCACATAGTCAATAAAGGGCAAGTAAGCTTCTTCCTGATATGCTCTACTTTCAGCCAAGATTCATTTGTCTTTAGCAATGGTATTCCTCATTCCATATCCTCTCTGTATCTGACTTGAATTTCTGGCAGTTCCCTATCAATGTACTTCAAAACAGTTCTTGAATTATCTTCACCAAAAATTTTATTTACATGTCATTCTAATATTATTGTTCATTGATTTCCGCATTCCATTGGGTCACCTTTCTTTAGAATGTGTGCAAATATTGATCTCTCCAATTATTTCACCAGATAGTTGTCTTCCAAATTTCTTGACGTAGACTAGAAAGCACCACCATGCTGCATCAGTTTGTTGAAAGCTATCAGTTTGTATGCTGTCAGTGCCTGGAGCCTTGTTTTTTGCCAGCACCTTCATTGCTGCTGTAACTTTTTCTTCCAATTCCCTTGGTTCTTGATCTTATGGTGTTGTTGTTGTTGATAGGTGCCATCGAGTCAACATCGACTCATAGCAACCCTATGCACAACAGAACAAAACACTGCCTGGTCGTGGGCCAACCTCACAATTGTTTCCACGCTTGAGCCCATTGATGCTGCCACTTTGCAAATCCATCTTGCTGGGGATCTTCCTCTTTTTCTCTGACCCTCCCCATCTTACCAAACATGATATCCTTCTCCAGTGAATGGTCCCTCCTGACAATATGTCCAAAGCATGAGAGATGAAGTTTGGCCATCTTGGCCTCCAAGGAGGACTCTGGCTGTACTTCTTCCAACACAGATCTGTTTGTTCTTTAGCAGCTCATGGCACTTTCAATATTCTCCCCCAACACCATAACTCAAATGCATCAATTCTTCTACAGTCTTCCTTGTTCACTGTTATATGAGGTTATTGAAAATACCATGGCTTGCTTGGGTTAGGCGCACCCTCAGTCCCCAAGCTGATAATTTTGCTCTTCAACACTTTAAAAATGTCTTGTGTAGCAGATTTACCCAATGCAATACGTCGTTTGATTTCGTGACTGCTGCTTCCTTGAGTGTTGATGATTGATCCAAGTAGAATGAAGTCCTTGACAACTTCAATCTTTTCTCCAATGATAATAATGCTGTTTATTGTTCCAGTGGTGAGGATTTTTGTTTTCTTTACACTGAGATGCAATCCATACTAAAGGCTGTGCTCTCTGATCTTCATTAGTAAGTATGTTAAGTCTTTTTCATTTTCAGTAAGCAAGGTTATATCATCTATATATCACAGGTTGTTAATGAGTTTTCCTCCAATCCTAATGCCACGTTTTTCTTCATATAGCCCAGTTTCTTGGATTATTTGCTCAGCATAAAGTTTGAATAAGTATGCTAAAAGAATACAACCCTGTTGCACAGCTACCTTACTTTTAAACCATTCAGTGTTCCCATGTTCTGTTTAAACAACTGCCTCTTGGTCCATGAGCACAATTAAGTATTCTGAAATACTCATACTTTGCAATGTTGCTTTTAACTTGTCATGATCCACACAATTGATAGCCTTTGAAAAGTCAATAAAGCACAGGTAAACATCTGTCTTGTATTCTCTACTTTCATCTAAGATCCATCAGACATCAGCAATGATATCTCTCATTCCATGTCCTCTTCTGTATCCGGCTTGAACTTCTGGAAGTTCCTGTCTATGTATGCTTGCAGCCATTTCTGTATGACCTTTAGTAAACCTTTACTTGCATGGGAAATCATAGACATTGTCCAATCATTTCCACATTCCATGGGTAACCTCATTTTGGAATGAACACAAATATGGATCGCTTCCAATCACTTGGCCAGATAATTGTCTTCCAAATTTCTTGGCAGAGATTAGTGAGTGCTTCCAGTGCAGCCTCACTTTCTTGAAAGATTTCAATTTTTATTCCATCAGTTCCTGGTGCCTTGTTCTTTGCCAATTCCTTCAATGCACCTTTGACTTCTTCCTTCAGTACCATTAGCTCTTGATCATATGCTACCTCTTGAAATGGTTGATATTCAATCATTTCCTTTTGGTATAGTGACTGTGTATATTCCTTCCATCTTCTTTTTATGTTTTCTGCATCTTCCAATAATTTGCTCAGCGAATCCTTCAAAAACGAAAGTCAAGACTTGAATTTTTTCTTCAGTTCCTCCAGCTTGAGAAATGCTGAGTGTATTGTTCCCTTTTCATTTTCTGAATCTAGATCTTTGCATATTTCATTGTAATATTTGACTTTGCCTTCTCGAGCTTACCTTTGAAATTTTCTCTTC
The DNA here is from genome assembly GCF_000296735.1 of Chrysochloris asiatica. Taxonomy (NCBI): domain Eukaryota; kingdom Metazoa; phylum Chordata; class Mammalia; order Afrosoricida; family Chrysochloridae; genus Chrysochloris; species Chrysochloris asiatica. The sequence continues at coordinate 8,319,476 of NW_006408617.1, forward strand.
AGCTTTTGTACCTCCTCATTTCTTCCATTTGCTTTAGCATCTCTATGCTGGAGAGCAAATTTCAGTGTCTCTTCTGACATCCACTTTGATCTTTTTCTTCTTTCTTATCTTCTTAATGACTTTTTGCTCTCTTCATGTATGATGTTCTTGATGTCATCCCACAACTCTTCTGGTCTTTGGTCTTCAGTGTTTAATGTATCAAATATGTTCTTCAGATGATCTCTAAATTCAGGTGGTATATATTCAAGGTCATATTTTGGCTCTTGTGGGCTTGTTTTCATTTTCTCCAGCTTCAGTCTGCATTTGCATATGAGTAATTGATGATATGTTCCACAGTCTGCCCCTGGCCTTGTTTTGGCTGATGATGTAGAGCTTTTGCACCATTTCTTTCCACAGATGTAGTCAATTAGATTTTTATGTATTCCATCTGGTGAGGTCCATGTGTATAATCATCTCTTTTGCTATCTATAGAAAGTATTTGAAATGAACAAATCACTGATTTTGCAGAATTCTATCATGTGTTCTCAAGCATCATTTCTATCACCAAGGCCATATGTTCCAACTATTGATCCTTTCTCTTTGTTTCCAACCTTTGCATTCCAATTGCTAGTAATGATCAATACATCTTGATTGCATGTTTGATCAATTTCAGATTGAAGAAGTTGGTAGAATTATTTTATTGATTTCATCCTCATTGACTTTAGTGGTTCTTGCATAAATTTGAATAATAATGGTATTAACTGATTTCTCTGTAGACGCATGGATATTATCCTATCACAGGCAGCATTGTATCTCATAATTGATGTGGATATGTTCTTTTTGACAATGAATTCAACACCATTCCTCTTCAATTTGTCATTCCCGGCATAGTGAAACATGTGGTTGTCAGATTTAAAATGGCCCAATACCAGTCCATTTCAGCTCACTAATGCCTAAAATATTGATGTTTATGCATTCCATTCAGTTTTTGACAATTTCCACTTTTCCTAGATTCACACTTCATACATTCCATGTTCTGATTATTAAAGGATGTTTACAACTGTTTCTCTTACTTTTGAGTTCTGCCCTATCAGCAAATGGAGGTCCTGAGGCCTTTACTTCCACAGGCTTTACTCTATTCATGTCATCACAGTCAACTCTACTTTGAAGAGGCAGCTGTTCCCCAGTCACATTTTGAATGTCTTGCAACCTAAAGGGCTGATTTTCTGGCACTAAAATCTTATGGTACCTCTTAAAATAAGGGAGCATCAACCAATTATTTTTAGCACAGTCACTATTTATTCCTTCCACTTTCTTTTGATGTTTCCAGAATTCGTCAATATTTTACCCATAGATTCCTTCAATATTTCAACCCAAAGATTTAATATTTCTTCAATTACTTCAAATGCTGAATGTGTCCCTGCCTTTTAGTTTTCTAGCTCCAGGTGTCTGCACATTTCATCATATTTGACTTCATCTTATTGAGTTGCTTTTTGAAAAATTCTGTTCCACTCTTTTACTTCCTCATTTCTTCCACTCACTTTGTCTTCTCTACTCTATCATATAACTTCCAGCATCATTTCTATCACCAAAGCCATGTTTTCCAAATACAGACTATTCCTCTTTGTTTCCAACTTTTACATCCCAATCACCAATAATTAGCAATACATCTTGGTTGCATGTTTGATCAGTTTCAGACTGAAAAAGTTTGTAGAATTCTTTAATTTCATCATCAGTTACTTTAGTGGCTGGAGCATAAATTTTAATAAAAGTGGTGTTTAAGTAATAGTGGTATCTTCCTTGAATGTGTGTGGATATTATCCTATCACAGACAGTGTTGTACTTCCAGATAGATCTTGAAATGTTCTTTCTGACAATGAATGTGAAACCATTCCTCTCCAATATGATGTTCCCAGCATAGTAAGCCATATGATTGTCAGATTCAAAATGGTCAATATCACTACAGTTCAGCTCACTAATACTTAGGATATGGATTTTTATGTACTTCATTTAATTTTTGACAATTTTCAAATTTCCTAGATTCATATTTCATACATTACATATTCCAATTAGTAATGGATGTTTGCAGCTGTCTATCCTCATTTTGAGTTGTACTCCGTGAATAGAGAAGCCCTCAGAAGCTTTGCTCCAGTCACACCAATTCTTCTTTTAGGAGGCAGCTCTTTCCCAGTATTTTCTGAGTACCTTCCAACTTGACAGGCTTATCTTCTGACACTATCTCTGAAAAAGTTCTGCTTCTATTCATAAGATTTGCATCTTCCTGTATTTGACAGTATTCCACTGCTACTCATAAAGCTTTTAGTAGCTAACCATTCAAAAGTGATTTGCCTCTCCTTCCTTGTCTGACTTAGTCTGGAAGCTCTGATGAAACCTCGGTGACCCTACTGGTATTGAAATTACTGGTAACTTAGCTTTCTAACTCACAGCAACACTGAAGCGATCACAGCACAATAAACTGATAGAGGAGTGGTGGAACCTAGGCATTAGGGAGAAGTACCCTTAATAAGATGGATTGGCACATTGATTGCAACAATGGGCTCAAACATAGCAAGAATCGTGAGGATGGAACAGAACCAAGCTCTGCTGTATATAGTGATATCATGAGTCAGAAGGGGCTCCATCGTACCTGTCAACTACAATCATATAGTTAGTAGATATTGGAAGGCACATATTGAAGGCAATGTTGCTTCTATCAGTCTGAATTCTTGCATGGCCCATTGGTATTAGAGTATGTCTTATTGTTAGTTGAGTTAATGAGATCAAGAAATAAATTTCCATTCTGTTAATACAATAATCTACTTCTGGATTTATCTGTTACAGCTTTTAGTGGTACCTTGGCTAACATAATCTAGAATCAGAAATGGGGTGCTACATAACAAAAGCCTACAATATGCTGTACTGTTTTAGTAATTGGGTAAAAGTCTGAATGTGATTTAACATTACAAGCTAAAAAAAGTGTTCAATGATGCAACGCACAGGCAAAAAATTTAGGAAATATTTTCTGCTATAAATTGAATAATATCAGGTTCCTACTGAGTCTCCCAATTTATACACTGTTGTTGTTAAGTGCCATCGAATCGGTTCTGACCCATAGCCATCTTATATAGGGAGGGTTTCCAAGGAGCAGCTGGTGAGCTTGAACCACCGAACTTGCAATTGAAACAGCTTTGCATTCTGATGCATTAACCCACACTGCCACACCAGGACTCCCATTTATACAATTGTTGTTGTCAGGTGCCATCAAGTCGGGACCGACCCATAGTGACCTTTTGCACAGCAGAACGAAACACTGCCCGATCCTGGGCCAACCTCACTATTGTTGACACACTTGAGTCCATT
>NW_006408617.1:8323044-8341752 GCF_000296735.1 Chrysochloris asiatica
ATGGCACTTAACAACAATTTATACATAAGTATATATTAAAAAAAAACAAGGTTGAGGCAAATTGTGGAGCAGACCATTAGTTGTTCATATGCAAGTTCAGGGTGAAGCTGAAGAAATTTAAGCAAGTCCATAACAGCCAAAATATGACCTTGAATATATATCACACCTGAATTTGGAGATTATCTCAACAAAACAATAATGCATTGGGCACTAATGACCAAAGACCAGAAAAGCTGTGGGATGACATCAGGAGCATCTTACAAGAAGAAAGCAAAAGACCACTTAAAAGACAAGAAAGGAGAAAAGATCAAAATAGATGTCAGGAGAGAAGGAAACTTGATTTCTAGCATAGAGCTGTGTTTTTAAAAAAATGAAATAAAAGAGTTGAACAGAAAATTTCAAAGGTCACCTGGAAAAGACAAAGTCAGATTGTATAATGAACTGTGCAAGACTTGGAGTGAGAAAATCAAAAGAGTAGAACACGATCAGCATGTCTGGAGCTGAAAGAACTGGAGAAAACTTTCAAACCTCAACTTGCAATATTGAATGGTCTCATGGGCAGAATATGAATGATGCAGAAAGCATCAAAAGAATGTGAGAGATAAATGCAAAGTCACTGAACCAAAAATAAATGGTCGATGTTCAAAAATATAAAGAAGTAGCATATGATCAAGAACAGATGGTAAAGAAAGAAGTCCAAACTGCTTTGAAAGTATTGGCAAAAAAAAAAAACAAGTTTCCAGGAGTTGATGGAATACAAATTGAAATCCTTCAAAAAATTGATGCAGCACTGGAGGTACTCACTCATCTATGCCAAGATATTTGGAAGACAACTACCTGGAAGAAATCCGTATTTGTGCCCATTCCAAAGAGAGATGACCCAATGGAAACTGGAAATCATCAAACAATATTATTAATGTCACATGCAAGTCAGATTTTACTGAAAATAATTCAAAAGACTGCAACAGTACATAAATAGGATCTGCCAGAACCTCAAGCTGGATTCAGCAGAGAACATAGAACTAGGGTTACCAATGCTGATGCTAAGATGGCTCTTAGCTGAAAGTAGAAAATACCAGGAAGTTGTTTACCTGTTATTTATTGACTATGCAAAGGTTTTTGACTGTGTGGATCATGACAAACTATGGATAACATTGTGAAAGATGGGTATTCCAGAACACTTAATTGTGTATGTGAGGAACCTGTACATAGATCAGGAGGTCATCATTAGAACAGAACAAGGAGATACTGAATGGTGTAAAATTAGGAAAGGTGTGTACTGGAGCTATATTCTTTCACCCCCCTTATTCAATCTGTATGTTGAACAAATAACCTGAGAAGCTAGATTGTATGAAGAATAATGTGGCATCAGTGTTGGAGGAAGACTCATTAACAGTCTATGATCTACAGATGATACAACCTTGCTTGCTAAAAGGAAAGAGGACTTAAAATACTTACTGATGAAAATCAAAGAACACAGCCTTCAGTATGGGTTGCACCATAATGTAAAGAAAACAAAAATCCTCACAACTGAACCAATAAATAACTTTATGATAAGTGGGAAAAAAATAGAAGTTGTCAAATACTTCATTTTGCTTGGAATCAGAAACAACACACATGGAAGCAGCAGACTAGAAATCAAACAATGTATTGTTTTAGGCAAATCTGTTGCAAAAGATCTCTTTAAAGTATTCAAGAGAAAAGATGTTTGAGGATTTAGGTGATCCTGACCCAAACCACAGTATTTTCAATTGCCTCACATGCATGTGAAAGTTGAGCAATGAATAAAGAAGACCATAGAAAAATCGAAGCATTTGAGTTGTGGTATTGGAGAAGAATATTGAAAGTACCATGGACTACCAGAGGAACAGAGAAATCTGTGTTGGAAGAAGTACAGCCAGAATGTGCCCTAGAAGTAATGATGGTGAGACATTATCTGTAATACTTCAGACATAGTATCAGGAGGGACCAGTCCCTGTAGAAAGACATTATTATTTGGAAAGTGGAGGGCCAGTGAAAAAGAGGAAGGCCCACCAATGAGATGGATTGGCACAGTGGCAGCAGAAGTAGATTTAAACATAACAATTATGAGAAGGACACAGGACCAATCAGTGTTTCATTCTGTTGTGCATAGTGTCGCTATGAGTCAGAATCGACTTAGTGGTAACTAACAACAGCTGAATCTTCAGAAACACAATGCAAAACACAATAGTAATAGTGGTGCACTACTGGTTGATAGGTAAATTACCAAGATAGTGGGGGGAAAAAAACAAACCCAAGAGAGATAAAATTAGATAAGGATTGCTAGGTTTGGAAGAAAAATTAAAAAAAAAAACACAAAAAAACATAGTGAGAGTGAAAACAAGGGAGGGGGGTTTTGAAGTTTTGAAAATTGTGAATAGTTGTGTTTGTTGCTAATTATCAACTATATTTCAGAAATACATTAGATGACTTGATCAATTCAGTTGTATCTTCCCATCCATAACTGTTGATTTCAAGGAAACTTTCATTGGATTAAAAGTTAGGGACACAATAGAAGAGAACACAAATAAGTATGATGATTATGTGAAAGAGTAATACACAGTACTTTAATGTAACAAATATAACAGAAGCCTAATAAGTGTTTAAGGAATTTTATTTTTAAAGAAATAAGAAGACCAGGCTTTAAAATTAATACTAGCAATAATCACAAAGCTTTGACTTTTTGAGGTTTAAAAACAGCCATAAGTGTCCCAAACTTGCATCAGTAAGAATTAAGCTGAAAATGATGGTGGTTTTCTAAACATCAACTTCATATGGAATAGTGGAAGATAATTTACAAGGGACAATTTCCTTGGATGGTCTTAGAAAAATATGGTGAAAAACTATTCTCCCATAAAGCGTAATCAGGTCCTCATTAAGGAAATTTCCCTAACATAAGTTGGTAGCTTTCCCAGGTCTTACAACAAAGTTTTCTTAATTGCTCAGAATCAGTTACTCCTTGTTGTCTTCCAATATTCTCATTTCTAAAAGAATGTCTTTAATAGCCATTTTATGAGAGGAAAAGGTCCTGGTGTAGCAATGTGGATTAATAGCCCAGACTGCAAAATTGGTTTGAACTTCAAGGTTGCCGGTTCAAGCTCACCAACCGCTCCTCGGACCCCCTAGTCAGGATCACTGTGGTTTGGAACTGACTTGATGACACTTAGCAATGACAACAACAATACGAAAGCAATTTAAAAAAAAAAGAAAAAAAGTACTGATATTAGGATTCCAATTCATAGATGCGTAGGTTTATTCCAAGCAAAACCATGTTTGCATTTCTCTTTGTTATCATTGGATGACTGTAGACAGTTATCTTTAACTACATAGGGTGCCTTCAAAAAAGGCCCAATCCAAAGAATGCCTTCCGAGGGGTCTGCTGGGATAGTTCATTTCAAGACAGAAAGGTTAGCAGAGAAGATTATGGTGATTGTTTTTTAGGATTCTAATGAGGTCATTTTGGGACACATTTTTGAAGGGCACAGGACGATCATGGGTGCTTATTATGAAGATGTTTTCAGAGATTTGAAAACTACATCAGTGAGAAAAAGCCCAGGCAAGTTGCACTGAGAATTCTTTCCATCACTATGATGCATCGGCTCATTATTTTAGGGTACCAAGGGCTGTCCTATGAGAATTCCATGGGGAAACCTTACCTCATCCACCTTGTTCTTGCCCTTTCAAGCTTCTTTTTCTTCCTGAAATTTAAGGAACATTTAAAAGGAACACAATTTGAGTCCCTCTTGTATGCCAAAACTGCTGTTCTGACAAGGTGTTAACTGAAGAGTGCAGAATTCTTCAGGGAAGCGTTAGAAAGGAAACACCACCTTCAGACATGTATGAACCTAAATGGAGACTGTCAAGAAACAACAGCTTCACATTTTGACATTTTCGTCTAACAAAGGCTTCTATGATTTTGTCTCATTTTTAAAAAATTTATCTATGTATATTGATCAATGGTCATAGAGGACCAGATTACTTGTCTTTTGGTTTATTGTTTGTAAGTAGACACATCACATTCTGATGGAGAAATAAGCACTGCACACAAATATGTTGGACTTTGAAACAAAAGTGGTGCCTGGATGGGAACTGGTTTATCTTCTGAGCATAGAAGGCTTAAGCATAGGTACTTGATTAACAAAAAGATGGCTTGTGGTGGTGACTGATTAGCTGTTCATAAAAGTATTTCTCTTTCCTCTTGGATGCATAGTTATATTACCATTCCCAGACTCCCTTGGAGTCTATGGAATCATGTTTTTTAGTTCATGCCAATGAGATGTTAATGAAAATGATGCATGTGAAAAAGATCCTTCTCAATTTTGGATGCCATCTTTTCTCTTGCTGTAGATGTCCAGTGTGATCTTAAAGGTTATGAATTAAGGAGAAAACAGCCTGAATGATTGTATGGGGCAATACCTTTGTTTTTCCTCACTACACTAATAGAATAACAAATGAGTAAGACATAAGTGTCTGTTATATTTGACTGTCAATATATTGGAGTTTATCATTATAGTGTAACTACGCTAATAAATGGAGTCCTGATGTGACACTGTTGTTTAATGTGTTGTATTGAAAAATCTGTTTGAATTTCAAGGTTGGCAATTCAAGCTCACCACCCACTCCTCAGAACCCCATACAGGGTTGCTATGGGTCGGAACCAACTCAATGGCACTTAACAACAACAACAACTCTAGTAAATACTTCAGGAAAGACTAACCAGAAAAGTATAGAGATGCTAAAGCAAATGGAAGAAATGAGGAGGTACAAGAGCTGAACAGAAAATTTCAAAGATCAGCACAAGAAGATAAAGCCAAATATTACAACCAAATGTGCAAAGATCTGGAATCAGAAAACAAAAAGGAAGAACATAGTCAGCATTTCTCAAGCTGGGGGAACTGAAGAAAAATTAAGCCTCAACTTAGTTATTGAAAGATTCTCTGGGCAAATTCCTGAATGATGCAGAATGCACCAAGAGAAGATGGAAGGAATACACAGAGTTACTGTATCAAAAGGAAATGGTTAATGTTCAACCATTTCACGAGGTAGCATGTGATCAAGTGCCAATGATACTGAAGGAGGAAGTCCAAGGTGCATTGAAGGAATTAGCAAAGAACAAGTCACCAGGAATTGATGGAATAAAAACTGAAATATTTCAAGAAAGTGAGGTGGCACAGGAGGCACTCACTCATCTCTGTCAAGAAATTTGGAAGACAACTATCTGGCCCACTGATTGGAAGAGATCCATATTTGTGCCCATTCCAAAGAAATGCGGAAATCATCAATCTCTTTGATTTCCCATGCGAGTAAAGTTTTGCTATAGGTAATACAGAAATGGCTACAATTATACATTGACAGAGAACTTCCAGAGGTTCAAGCTGGATTCAGAAGAGGCCATGGAATGAGGGATATTATTGCTGATGTCCGGTGGATCTTGGCTGAAAGCAGAGACTATCAGAAAGATTTTTACCTGTGCTGTATTGACTATGTAAAGGCTTTCAATTGTGTGGATCATGACAAGCTATGAACAACATTGCGAAGTATGAGTATTCTGGAACACTTAATTGTGCTCATGAAGAATCTGTACCTGGACCAAGGGCAGTTGCTCAAACAGAACATGAGAACACTGAATGGTTTAAAATTAAGAAAGGTGTGTATTCTTTCACCATACTTATTCAACCTATATGCTAAGAAACTGGGTTCTATGAAGAAAAATGTGGCATCAGGATTGGAGGAAAACTCATTAACAACCTGCAATATGCAGATGATACAACCTTGCTTGCTGAAAGTGAAGAGGACTTAAAACATTTACTGATGAAGATTAAAGAGGACAGCCTTCGGTATGGATTACATCTCAATGTAAAGAAAACAAAAATCCTCACCACTGGACCAGTAAACAACAATCTTATCAATGGAAGAAAGATTGACGTTGTCAAGGACTTCATTCTTCTTGGATCAACTATCAACACTCACAGAAGCAGCAGTCAAGAAATCAAATGACATATTGCATTAGGCAAATCTGCTACACAAGACCTTTTTAAAGTGTTGAAAAGCAAAGATGTCAGCTTGAGGACTAAGGTGCGCCTGACCCAAGCCATGGTATTTTCAATAACCTCATATGCATGTGAAAGCTGGACAGTGAATAAGTAAGACCATAGAAGAATTGATGCTTTTGAGTTATGGTGTTGGAGGAGAATATTGAAAGTGCCATGGGCTGCCAAAATAACTAATAGATCTGTTTTGGAAGAAGTTCAGCCAAAGTGCTCCTTGCAGGCCAAGATGGCCAAACTTCATCTCTCATACTTCAGACGTATTGTCAGGAGGGACCAGTCACTGGAGAAGGATATCATGTTTGGTAAAATAGAGGGTCAGAGATTAAGAGGAAGACCCCCAATGAGATGGATTGGCCAAGTGGCAGCATCGATGGACTCAAGCATGGCAACAATAGTGAGGTTGGTCCAGGATTGGGCTGTGTTTCGTTCTGCTGTGCATAAGGTCACTATGGGTTGGTACCGACTTGATGGCACCTAACAACAACAACAACAACCCAGAAAAAGTAGAGAAGGAGATGGGCTTTGAAATTCATTGCCAATGAAGCAACATAAATGTTTCAGTAGAAAAGACAAGAGGAAAAAAAGAAATAATTAAGAATAGATTGATCTTTGGGAGAATATTTGGAAGTTTTGCATCTCACCTTTGTAATGACCTTTGGGAGAATATTTGGAAGTTTTACATCTCACCTTTATAATGACTCCTGCACTAATATGTTAACTAATATTGATAGTCACTACTGACATAAAAAATGTATATTGAGAACTCAACTTCTGGATACTAGATTAAGCATTTCGCACATAGTATCTTATTCAAATCCCAAAGATTCTCTAAGAACTAGGCATTATTATTATCCCATTTCAAGCAAATGAAGAAACTGAGGCAAGGAGATGTAAGTAAATTGTCTAGGTCACACAGCTCATAAAAGTTAGGTCTAAAATTTAATTCAGGGTGAATTGTCCCTAGAACCTATATTCTTAGTTACTTCATCTTATAATTTGGGTGACTTGTTTGTTTAGAAAGCAAAATACCTTAAAACTCTCCTACCCTTACCCTCTTGATATACATGAAAATATACATAGATGATTGAGGCTTTGGGCTTGAAGTTTCCAAAATGATCCAGATCTTGCTTTTATTAAACACGTTTTTATTTTCAGTTAATTTCCAAAACCATCACTATTACTAGAGCTCAGTTATCATTCAGAAAATATTTATCATGCCTATGTTTATACCAAGGAGCTCTGGTAGCATAGTGGTTATGATTCAGGCTGCGAACCTTAGGGTCAGCAGTTTGAAACTACCAGCTGTTCAGCAGCAGAAATGTGAGGCATTCTGCTCCAGTAAAGATTTACAGCTTCAGAAACCCTGTAAAGGGTCGCTATGAGTCAGAACCGACTCCACGGCACATAATAACAACAACAACAACATGTTTATACCAATGTATACTAACCGCTCTGCTTTAGCGAGTAGAGACATAACACATTTCTTCAAGGGGTAATTTTGATTTGTTTCTCATTAAAAGTTTCTCACAAGAAGAAGTTGGTACTCATTTTAGGTTTTTCTTCTATTTTCTTTTGACTGATATGAAATTGTGCTTCAGACAATAATATTACTACTCTCCAGAAAATTATGATTTTCTTATCCCCAAAGACTGAAGCCTAACAAAGAGGATCTGTGTTCTAGTACCAAATATCAGCTGTTGGAAATTATCTTCCAGCTCACAGTCGATCTGTTTCCTTTAGGTATCCTCTTCAAACTCTGAAATAACCTCTTTTTTTCAAAAATCAAAAAGACACTAATTAGTTACATTAAAGTGCTTGATTTAATATATTGTTAAGGAATGTCCAAGTTGCAACAGCCACTTGAGACTTTATATAGTGTCTAATGGGTGGTGCTGTTATAACTTCTTTTGTATATTTGATTTGGGGATATAGCACTGAGGTGCTGTCAGTAGAGCCTGAGATGGCATCTGGCTTACCATTGGATGTATTAAGGGAGCTTTACACTAGAAATGTAAAAATTACAGGGAAGTGGCACCATAAGAGTTGGTCCATCTTTTTAATATGTATCAGCATTAATTTTAATAAATCAGCATTAATTTTAATAAATTTATTTCTAGAATACCCAAAGTTAAATGGTGTTGTTAAGTGTCATAGAGTCATACAGACCCTGTATAGAGTTTCCAAGTCATGGCTGGTGGGTTTCAACTGTTGATCTGTCGATCTTGCATTTAGCAGTTCAGTGTTTATCCTACGGCGCCACACCAGGCCTCTTAATAGAGATGTTAAAAATGTATTTTGTTTGGAATCTGACTTATCTTACCCTATGGAGCCATGTTTTATAATGGCTTTGCTATAAATATTTATAATTAATGTCTCAATTGAAAAATGCTTGATAAGAATCAAAATTGCTTTTCTAAGAATGTAGCACTCAAGTCAAGTACTATATAGGTCTAGCTAATGAATATAATTAAGGAAGAAAAAACACTGAATCCACTGTGTACACATAAAATCTCAACCACCACAGGATTAAAAAAAAAAAAAAAGAACATCTTTGTCATTACACTTTTAAAATTTTACATAAATTAATGAGCTTCTTACTGAAGATATTCATCTAAATCTGTTAAGGCTTTGCAGCTCTTGGGGAAGAAAAATCATCTGTTGAGGAATAGAGTTGTGAGTAATTTAATAAAGTGTTCTAAGACTGGCACAAAGTGCTGGACTTAATATTTTTTAATAGTCTAGTTCACACAAACTAGATTTTAAGAAAATTCTGAAATGTGAAACTAGATTTTCACTTTATGATTAAATGAAATTCGTGAGAAAATTAGTTTTTTTTCTACCATTTTCAATGGAGCCCTAGTGGCTCAGTGGATAAGCATTCAGCTATTAACCAGGAGGCAAATGGTTCCCACCCACCAGCTGCTCTCCTGGAAAAAGATGTGACCATGTGCTTCCATAAAGATTTACAGCCATAGAAATGGAATGGAACAGCTCTATTCTGTCACTTAGTATTGCTATGAGATGGAATGGATTCTACCGCAACTGGTTTTAAGGGGTACCACTTTTAAAAAGTACTTTCACTTTCTTTTTCAAATCAAAGCTCAAAGACTTTTTTTTTTTTTTTTTTTGCTGGCAGCTGATGATAAATGGACATGACTGCATCTACGTGCAATGTAACTGGTACACTATATGGTATTAAAGCTCATAAACATTTACTGACAACAACCTGGCTCATTTTTAAACCACAAAAATTCTTGACATAGCAAAGTTATAAAGTATTTTGTTGGATATTTTTATTTAAGGCCTCAATTTCTAAGATGTTCAAGTCTATTATATTATCCCGATTAATGTGAAAGTGCTTCAAAGTGCTCACTGGGTCTCCATGCAGTGCACATTCAATAAAACACAGGAAGCACTGGCCTTGCATGCTTCACTTACCAACTAAAGAACATAGTCCACCTCTCCTAGCATCACCACATAAGCCACAATGATACTTTAGACTGCAAAAAATGTCCTGAAATATTCTTGATGACTTGATGTCTATTCAGATAAATAGATTTAAAATATCAACCCTGTAATGAAATATCAATTCCCTGCTAAATAGATAACAAAGGTTCTTGGATATAAAGTATATATACAGAAAACCTCCAAAGAAATGCCAATTAAAAAAGAAACTGCTAAAGTAAAGCACTGACTGTATAGGTTGATCTTGCACTGTAGGTTTAAAGACTAAGGCAGGCTTTCAGAGGAAGGAATATATATATTTTTCTTTTTTGACAAAGAAGAAAAGCTTTACAAACGTAATCTCTAGAAAGTAATTATACAGCTTCATGGTAGCATAAGGTCTTATTGATCCAAATTTCTCTTTCCCTATGAACTTCGCAGACTTGCATGACTTGGCATCAGTAAAAACTAATGCTGATTCATTCTATTAGCTTCAGCAGGCCTTAGTCCCTAGGAACTCAGCTTTGACCTTTTATTAGCTCATCTCTCCCAAGGGAAGTAGAATCATTCTCTAGGCACACTTCCTAATCACCAGAGAACACCTGGAGAATTCGTTAAAAACCTAACCGGGTAAGGGACTGAAATGCAAAGAAAAAGTGAAAATGACTAAGGAGAACATAAAACTGATTGTTCAACCTGATCATCAATCTAGGGAAAATCAGAAAACAATAAAATTGCACATTAAGAGTTATCTAATGTTAAAATAGTCATAATTACAAGAATGCATGCTAAATGCTAGTCAATTGGTTCCAAATGTGAGCAGTATCCTCCCTTCTGCCCCCTACAAAGTAAAACCCATGCAACATTTATACATTCATTTTTCCTTGATCAAAAATTTATTAAGCTCCCAGCACTTTCCTAGGCACTTAAATAGCATTCCGTTGCTGTAATACAGAAGTCATCAATTTTTTAAAAATTAATTTCTGGCATTCTACGCTTTAAGTGGCTTCTGAAACAAATATTGATTAAGGAATCCATAAAGAACTGCTGTACACATAACTGGAAAACTGCTCCTAATCTCCTTCTCATTTCTCATCTCTGTCACCCCCTCTCCACACACACACACACATTTCTCTTTTCCACTTTTCCATTTCATGCTGGACTATAGACTATGCAGCCCTGGTGTGGTGCTATAGGAACAGCAATGGTCTGTTAACCAAAAGGGCAGTGGTTCAAACCCACCAGCCACTCCACAGAAACCCTACACAAGGTATCCATGAGTTATAACCAACTCAACAGCATTTAACAGCTAACAATTTAATGATCAAAACTAAAAGGGGGAAAAAAATCTCATTATCAGAAAGATTGGATTTCTATTGAAGTAAACAGTCTGATCCTAAATTATAAAAAATAAAAAATTAAAAAATTGAAGGAGGACTCTACTGGGTAATTAAATATATTTCCTGCAATTTCAGTAATGGTTTGATTTCTTTAACACCAACACTAAAGGACTGCGTATCTTTGCAAATGATTTTGTCTTAATAATAACAGTAAAAACTGTCAGCAATTTAAGACTTTATGTGAAGTCAAGATTTCATGTGGTTCATAGCTTTCTGTATAAGTCATCCCTCCCTTTCTATTTCAAAATACTGGACTTGAGATAACCTAATTCTTTTCTAATATAATAGAAACACACGAACTTGAATGATCCTTTCTCATTCTGTGCAGCTCAAATGGTTTTCATTCTGATTAACCTACTGCAAATGTTCTTTCAAAACCTACTTAAAAAAAACAAAAACTCAATCTACCATCTCGTCTCAATTTTTATAATCAAAAATTGAGCAGATGTTTCACCTGTCTGTAATTTAACAATCCAAGCTTTTTTTGGAGTCTTGGTATGATTCTGTAGGATGAGCCACAAAGTCGGTAGTTCAAACCAATCAGCTGCTCCCTGGAAACCCTATATAGGATCACAATGATTCAGAACTGACTTGATGGCACTTAACAGCAACAAGCTTACTTTAGGGAGCCCAGGTGCCACTGTAGGATAAATACTGGACAGCTAACCACGAGGTCGCAATTAAAACCCACCAACTACTCCACAGGAGAAAGATAAGGATTTTTGTTCCCATAAAGATTTACAGTGTCAGAAACCCTGTATAGGGTCATTTCTGAGTTGGGATCGACTTGATGGCAGTGTGTTTGTCTTTTTTTTTTTTTTTTTTTTTAGTATTTCTTCAGATTCTACAATGCTGCATTATTTTTTGTTCTCTACCTATAGTTCAGATTATGTTTTTTACCGCCTTTCCCTCCTCTGCACCAAAAAAGATCTTTACTTTTCCACAGTTATAAGTAGTCTGTTAACTTTCTGCTCAGTCTGCAAGTTGTCATGGAATATCCTTGTCATTCTTCTACTTTCAGAGATGTTCGTTCTATTGATAACTCCTAAATCGCAGGAGAAACTACAATGCAAAGGTAAGATTTAGGGCTAGGAGTCTGAACACCTGCCTGGTTAGAAATTCTATTTCCTGTACAGTTTTGCTAAATGACTTTATTTAGTTCATTTGTATGTGAGCATATGTCTCTGTGTGTGGCAAAAACATGTGAAAAATACTAAGTAGGTTGAAGTAAATATAATCAAAGTCCATTCTGCTGAGTTTCTTGTTTTTATTTTCTTGAATCTTTTTAACACAGATGCCTTATATGAGTATAAACCAAAAAGTATTGCTACTAGGTTTCCAGTCTATATATGTACAGATTTATTCCAAACAAAATATATTTAAACATGTCTCTGTGATCAGTGGATGGCTATAGACAAGTTGGTTTATGAATACACCTAGGGTCCCTTCCAAAAAAATGCCCAATCAAA
The DNA here is from genome assembly GCF_000296735.1 of Chrysochloris asiatica. Lineage (NCBI taxonomy): Eukaryota > Metazoa > Chordata > Mammalia > Afrosoricida > Chrysochloridae > Chrysochloris > Chrysochloris asiatica. The sequence continues at coordinate 8,335,429 of NW_006408617.1, forward strand.
AAAAGTAGATTCTGAGGATATCTGCTGGGCCAGCTAGATTGAAGGCTCAGAGGTCAGCTCAGAAGGTTTTTTGAGATCCCAAAGGGATAACCTTGATAGACTTCCTCAAAATATATAAGATGAAAATGGGGGCTTATTATGAAGAAGTTTTAGGAAAACTGAAAACTGCATTGGTGAGAAAAAAGGCCAGGAAAATATCGCAGAGGACACCAGCTCATTCTTTGAGGGTAGCAAGGGTTTTCCTGGGAGAATTTCCTTGGGAAACTTTACACCATTCACCCTAAAACCTTTACCTTTCTCCCACAGATTTCCTTTTATCCCCATAACTCACAGAACCTTGAGAAGAAATATGATTTAAATCTCTTGAGGATACCAAAACTGCCTTTTTGACTTGGTGTAAATTGAAGACCATAGGATTCTTAAGGCAATAGTTAGATAGATAAATACTGTCTCGAAGATTGCATAGACCTAAGCAGATGACATCTTGACAAACAGTAGTTTCACTTTTCAATATTATTATTTAGTAAAGCTATGATTTTTTATAGCAATGTTTTTTTACTTATCCTTAGATATGTATGTTTTAAAATAGGCACAAGCAATATTCATTGTTTCAGATGTGTTCGGCTTTTAGATATGAAAAAAATATTTTATGTATGTTGTATTATCTAATTAATTATATGATTTTGGTAAAATAGAATTTTATTCCCAAGGGCAATTTTCATCCTTAGTTTCAAAGCAAATTGAGTTGTCCTTCATTTAAATTAAGCTAACTGGATTTAAATTTACATATATTAACCACATTGGAAATGGCAGAGTGAAGGAATCATGAAAAACCATTTCAGCTAAACATCAACAAATAAGATATACTTGATAATTGATATATTAAGTATATAGATTGGTAAAAGAAATTCTCTGTAACTCAGTGTGCTCATCATAAGAATTATATACCTACAATGAACAGGGGTATTGTGAGAATTAAATTAATCCACATTCAAGAGAAGATAGTCCTATCATCAGATTCCAGTTCTTCACAGTTTTAGAAAGGTATTTCTAGTCAGAAGCCCATTGTGGAGTGAAGTTCAGATTGTCTAATCTAATCCTTACATCTGAGGAATAAAGTTATAGGTTTAATTTTTTAAAATCTATTTTATAGATAACGAATGCTGGAAAATTTTTGAGTGCTGACTTGAGATTGTTCACCAAGTCATAACCAGAGCAGGCACAAGACTGATATCTCTGTCCTATTCATTTTTCTGTATATTGGATGTACCTTTGTGAGAACTGATTCTACTGTACTATATTCAGTTTCTATTCTAAATAAGAATACATTTGTTGTATTAGTATAAAATTGTTTACTATATTTTCAGGACTAGGTGAGTACTAGGCAAATTTCATGTTCCACTACCGTGATGAATGATTTATCTCATTACATTGGGGAAAAACCTGACATATTTAGTATGAAAATAAATAAATACATATAAGCAAATATTAAAGTTATTTAATTAAATAGAATTGGCTGAGAGCAGAGAATACCCTGCAAAATTTTACTTAGACTTTGTTGACTATACAAAGGCATTCTACTATGTGGATCATAACAAACTATGGATACCATTGTAAAGAATGGGTATGCCTGAACATTTAATTGTGCTCATGAGGAACTTGTCAAGGCAGTCATTTGACCAAAACAAGTGAATATTGAGCATTTTACAATCAGGAAGGTATATGTCTTGTTTGTATCTTTTTACTTAATTGTTCAGTCTGTAGGCTGATCAGATAATCTGAGAAACTGGATTATGTAATCTGAGACACTGGATTATACAAAGAAGAATTTGGAACCAGGATTGGAGAAGGACTCATTAACAACCTGTAATATTCTGATGATACAACCTTGCTTTCTGGAAGTGAAGAGGACTTGAAATACTTACTGATGAAGGTCAAAAACTACAGATTTCAGTATGGATTCTACCTCAATCTAAAGAAAACAAAAATCTTCACAACTGGACCAACTAAGATTATGATAAATTGAGGAAAGATTAAAGTTGTAAAAGACTTCATTTTGTTTGGATCTACAATCAATGCTTATGGAAGCCACAGTCAAGAAATCAAAGAACTTATTGTTCTATGCAAATCTGCTGAATAAGAATTATTTAAAGCATTTACAAACAAAGATATTGGTTTGAGGACTAAGGGGCTCTGGACCCATGCCATGGTATTTTTAATAGCCTCATATGCATATGAAAATTGAAAGAATTCAATGCATTTTGATTATGGTGTTGGCAAAGGAAAAGTACCAAGGAATGCCAGATGAACAATCAAATCTGTGTTGGAATAAGTACAGCCAGAATGCTCCTTAAGAGTGAGCATGAGGAGACTTCATCTCACATACTTCTGGCATGTTATCAGAAGGGACCAGTCCCTAGAGAAAGATATGTTTGGTAAAGTGGAGGGTCATAGAAAAAGAGCAAGACCCCCAAGGAAAAAGAATGGACACAATGGTAGCATCAATGAGCTCAAATTTAACAACAATCCTGAGGATATCACAGGACTAGACAACGTTTCTTTCTGTTGAGTATAGTGTCACTGTGACTCAGATCAACTCAAAGGTACCTAAAAGCAATAATACAGAAACACCAACAGCATAACAGGTATTTTATTTAACAGGCATTTGATTAGTTAAAACTGGACTTTCTGTCTGTGCATCTCATGAAATTCCTTGCAAAACATGAAAATCTATTTATCATGTTATTTATCATATTATCATGTTAGCTATTTAAAAAAAAATGTATTGGTGTCCATCTTCAATGGTTTTAAATATTTCATGACTTTTCCTGTCCACCTATAGACTTATTTTGTTCAGATCTTGTTATGCATAAATCTACCAATAGAGGTGTTGGAATTACATTAGTATATCTTATGTTGATTTTCTTTAGCTTTTTGCTTATATAAACTAGCCATGCCTCTAAAGCATTAATTCTTGTGGAAGCAGCAGTCAATAAATCAAACAATGTATTGCATTAGGCAAATTTGCTGCACAAGACCTCTTTAAAGTGTTGAAGAGCCAAGACGTAAGTTTGAGGACTAAGGTGTGCCTGACCCATGACATGGTATTTTCAAAAGCCTCACATGCATGTGAAAGTTGGACAAATAATTAGTGCATTTGAGTTATGTTGTTGGAGACGAATACTAAAAGTGCCATGGGCTGACAGAAGAACAAAGCAATCTGTTTGAGGAAGTACAGCCAGAATGCTCCATAGAAGACAGGATGGTGAGACTTAGTCTCTCATACTTTAAACATGTTATCAGGACGGACCACTCACTGGAGAAGGATATCATGCTTGGTAAAGTGGAGGGTCAGCAAAAAAAGAGGAAGACCATAAAGGAGATAGATTAACCTAGTGGCACCAACAGTGGATTCAAGTGTAACAGCAATAGTGAGGATGGCACAGAACCAGGCAGTGTTTTGTTCTGTTGTGCATAGGGTCACTGTAATGGATAGGGTTTTGTGTCAACTTGACTAAGCCAGGGTTTCCAGAGGGTTAGCAGTTAGGATGTGCTTATCCCCATGATGATGGGACCTGATACAGGCATAGTTAGCTCTAAGGTGAGTGGCTGTGAGCAGCCAATCAGTTGAAGTGGTGTGGCCTGCTCCCAATATAATGGATATGCAGGAGGGACTCTCTGTCTCTGGGACTCTGCAATTGTAAGCCATTTTCTTGATGATAAACTTCTCTTTAAACATATGTATATTGTTGCTGTTGTTAAGTGCCATCTAGTCAGTTCCGACTCATAGTGACCCTGTCTAGGATTTCCGAGGAGCCACTGGTGAATTTGAACTGCTGACCTTGTGGTTCAAACCAACTTTATAGTCCAGAGCATTAACCCACAGCACCACACCATGACTCCTTATATATAGTTTACTGGTTTTGCTTCTTTAGAAAACCAGACCTAAGACACTAAGACATGTGGTACAAAAAAAGTGGAGTTCTAGAAAAAAAAATCATAAGAAGGAGTTTTCTAAATTGGTTCTCAACTCTTGCTAACTTTAAAGGCACTAATAAAGGCAATAATAAAGGACGCTTGACTGACCACTTCATAGGAATTGGCCTTGGGGCTGATTTTGAGTTTGGTCCTTTTCCCCCATGTGGAGTCAGGGGAAGTCAGACATTGTCCCCACTTGGTTTGAGCAGTTTACACTGTAAGTAAGATTCATTGCAATGACTCCAGGCCTATGAAATTAGGAGATTTTGTGAAAGAAAGAACAAATAGGCATGGGATACAATATTTCAGAGGAAGAGAAAGCAGCAGCTTCTGGAGTTGCCTGGAGCCAATGATATACTGGTTAAAAAGGATGGCTGACACATGTTCTGAGCCTACTGGACTCCAACATGACAGAGACCCAAGGTTGTATGTATATGAAGGGAGTTAGTCTAAGAAAAGAAAAGATTGAACCTGAGTGTTTTTAAATGGTTATATGTTTGACTGCCTTTTGGATATTCGTTTCTCCTGCCTATTATTGTAAAATAGACATATATGTATGATAGAAATGAATATTGGAAATTATTATTACAGAGAACTTTTAAGCCTTCCTTTAGCCTATACTTGATTGGATTTAGGGAAACAGAATTTGCTTAGAAAAAATAGATTTCTTGGTTTAAGCCTTTGTAGATTATGGAGGCTGAGGTACAATCCTGAGCCCCACCAAGAAGCTTCAGAGTTGGGAAATTTGCACATGGAAATACATGCAGACAAACCCATAAATGCTGGTAAAATAGAAGATTCATGATTGGAAAAAAGCAGACAGTTTGGTGGTTTGAGTTTTAGAGGCATCAAGGCAAAGAAAGTCTGCCCCTCAGTGAAAAGCCCTTCTAGAACTGAAAGGTACAGGGAACTGGTGAATTATATGCTTGTTGGTGACCACCTGTGTTTACATGCAAGTGTAATTCAGGGAAATGCAACACTGAAGACATAGACTGAGTTTGAGCATGTTCTGTCGACACCCTGCAATTTGGGATGCGACAAGGAAAGGGAAAGCTGACTGGTCAGAAATTTAGAGAGTTGTGTGAACTCCTGAGTCCACAGGTACAGACCTAGCCCATGGGGGCTAGGACTGAGAGTGAAGGGGCAGCTGGGCTGAGAGAGGTGTTTGTGAACTCCCAAACTTTAGCTGGCACCCATTTGACCTAGCTTGTATGGCTATGGCTAAGTTGTGACCAAAACCTGACCAGACGAAGATAAAAATGTTTGATACTCTGAGAAAATGTCAATTGCCACAATTTGATGAATTGGTTGATTGTTTATGGATGCAGTTATTCAAAAATTCTAAGTACAATGGAAGATACATCAGATCAAGGAACATGCTTGTCTCCTCAGTCTACTGGATTGGTAAGAACGGGCCATTTAGATACTGGCTATCAAAAATTGGAGGACTATAAAGGCAGGAAGTGACTGGCTTACAAGTTTCCATGGGTGTAGTTACTTTTAGAAGGGACAAAGGAGATTCTCCACTGAATAGTTTTCCTCTTTTCTAGACAGGTCTAGTGAAAGGGGATGAGGGATGATGATAATAGAATTTTATGATTTCAATTGTAATTGTTAGAATTAATTGTGATTGTCAAAACTTTAATTGTAGAAGGTGTGCAACTAAAAAGAGGCAGTAGTTATCTTTCATCTCAGGAACAGACCATCCCAGGACCATCATTAAGAAAGAGCATGATTGGAGCATGGGATCCCTGCTTGGAAGAGTGGCAACAGCAGAGATGAAGGTAGAAGTAGTTGGATGGGAAGACAGAGCAGTTATGGACTCTAGGCCCATGGACTGAATAAGGCTGTGTGCCTATGGGCAGGAGGCTGGCTTGCAGAATGCGCCCTTTGTACATTCAAATGAATATACTTTTTTTGTTTTGTTTTGTTTTGTATGTGTGCATCAAATATTATTGCATTGTTCATTTGTGACATATAAGATATAAATGGGACTAGTACATTTTCATTTGTACATGTTTTAGCTATATCATGTAGATGCAAGTATGACTTTACAATTTTCTTTATTTGGATATTAGGCATATAGTTTATAGGTATCAAATTGACAAGGCTGGATTGTAATGGTTAGGGTGTGTGTCAGCTTGACTAGGTCAGGATTTTCAGTTGTTGTTGTTGTTGTTGTTAGGTGCCATCGAGTCGGAACTGACTCGTAGCAACCCCATGCACAGCAGAACGAAACAATGTCAGATCCTAGGCCAACTTCACTACTGCTGCCACACTTGAGTCCATCAATGATGCCACCTGGCCAATCCATCTCGTTGGGGGTCTTCCTCTTTTTCTCTGACC
>NW_006408617.1:8343182-8376098 GCF_000296735.1 Chrysochloris asiatica
CAGTTCCCCCAGCTTGAGAAATGCTGAGTGTGTTCTTCCTTTTTGGTTTTCTGATTCCAAATATTATAATATTTGGCTTTATCTTCTCGAGCTGCTCTTTGAAATTTTCTGTTCAGCTCTTGGACCTCCTCATTTCTTCCATTTGCTTTAGCATCTCTAAGCTGGAGAGCACATTTCAGAGTCTCTTCTGACATCCATTTTGACCTTTTCCTTCTTTCTTGTATTCTTAATGACTTTTTGCTCTCTTCATGTATGATGTTCTTGATGTCATCCCACAACTCTTCTGGTCTTTGGTCTTTAGTGTGTAATGTATCAAATCTGTTCTTCAGATGATCTCTAAATTCAGGTGGGATAAATTCAAGATCATATTTTGGCTCTCGTGGACTTGTTTTCATTTTCTTCAGTTTCAATTTGAATTTGCATATGACAATTTTCAGTTGGGATGCACCTATTCCCATGGTGATGAAACCAAGGCATAGTTAGGTCATTGATGAGTGGCTATGAGCAGTCATTCAGTTGAAGGGGTACTTCCTTGGTGTTCTGGCTTGCTGTTCCAACATAATGGACACTCAGTAAAGTCTCCCTCTCTGTCTTCTGCTGTGGACCTGGGACTCTACAATTGTAAGTCATTTTCTTGGTAACAAAATGTTCTCTCTCTCTGTGTATATGAATGTATGTATATGTATGTGTGTGTGTATATATATATATATATATATATATATATATATATATATATATACTTCACTGGTTTTGCTGTTCTAGAAAACCCAGCCTAAGATAGTCAATATGAATTAGAACCAGCCTTGGAAACCCTAAACAGGGCTGCTATGAGTCATAACTGACTGGTGACATACCACTACCAGCACCAGCACCATGTTGCTTACTAGAGTCCTGGTGTGGTGCTATAGGATAAACACTGGACTGCCACCTAAAAAGTCAGGTGGTTCTGAGAAAGGGTTGCTATGTGTTGAACAAACTCCATGGTACTTACCACAACACGTTACTTATTAAGGAGCGCTGGGTTACTGCAAGGGCAGCAGTTTTAATTCACCAGCTAATGGGCAGGAGAAAGATGAGGTTTTCTTCTGTGAAGATCTACAGCTGCAGAAACCCTGTACAGGGTCACTGTGAGGATGGCACATAACAACATGCTGCTTAATTCTATACTTACTTTTTTACCCTCACAACAAACTTGTAAGGTCCCTATTGCAGTAAGGTCACTTGCTGAAAGTCCCATTTCTATCTGTTGTTGTTAAGTACAGTCAAGTCAGTTCTGACTCATAGGATCTTGTATGGGTTCTCTAAGGAGTGGTCAATAGGCTTAAACTTACCGACTTTGCAGTTCAAACCAACCTTTCAGTCCAGGCCTTATCCTACAGTAGCACACCATGATTCCTGTTAAGTGTTTAAGTGCTATAGAATCAGTTCTGACTCATAGCAACCCTGGGTAAGAATTCTGAACAGTGGCTGTTAGGTTTGAACCACCAATCTTGTTGTTAGCAGTTCAACGTTTACTCTTCAATGCCACACCAGAACCCCAGAATCCTCTTAGTATCCTGTATATGAAACACCTTATGGAGAAATTAGTTTATTCTTTTACTCAAACATGGCTTATATACACTCATTAATAGTTGTGGATCATTCAGACTTAATTCCACCAAAGGAACATATAACTTCCCACAAAGGAAGGTCATTCCAGTTTGGGGGAGATATTTGTGTGGGCGGGGGCAGTATGCCACTTTTATCACTTTACTTGTGTTTGAATAAAAAAACCATACACACACACAATTTTAAAAAGAAAAACAAGTATTGTATCTTTCATAACGATTTCTCCAAATGAGGGGAAATTTTAGATTGCCATATTAAACTAAGGTAAATCCCCAGCACAGCTTCCTCTTCAGAACAGATTGTCATAATGTCTATTATATAACACATCTGACTTGAATACTGTATAATAGTTTCTGACTACTTTGTGATCCTCATGAAAAAGTTGCATGGCTGCAGTGGTTCATTGGCTAGAGGAAGAAGAATGCTATTGCAATTTTAAGTGGGGTCATAGTTACATTAACACTATATTGAGAATGTAACTTTTCATTTGGCTTAATTTACCCTTGTAACCAAAAAAACCCTAAGCATAAAACCAATGCAAGTGCTTGTGATGCATCAAGAAAAATAAAACAATCAGGATTGAAAGTAAATTGGAAATATTAAAACAATCAGAAAGAGGTGATTTATCATTGGTTATTGAAAAAGCATTAGGCTACAGTTGGTCAACTTTTGGAACAAAAGCTGTTGATGTCAGCAAAAATGTCAGAGTAACTTGACTACCATGCTGAAGAACTAACCAATCAAAACCTTATGGAAGTAGAGCAGCAGATGTTAACACGTGAGGAAGAAGACTGGCATTGAAAAATTCCAGAATCCTGAAAGATTTGACAAAGCAGCTGAAGTCTTTCCTCTCATTGAAGAATGGATGGAAAGTTAGATGACCAAGATCCTAATACACAGAGGTTCACCACAGTTTACCATATAGTTACTGAGCACCTTAGCTACTACAGGCTCACTGATGAGGAGAAAAAGAAAAACAAACATTTGTAGAAGCTTCGAAAAATTGACTCCATTAATAAACCCCACCTTCTCCAGCAACAGAATCAAACCCTGACTCTGCAGCACTACATCCACCCTCTTCAACTACCATCTCCTTCAGTAGCCGTCTACTGTCTTCTCCTACATCATTTCATTTTTAATGTTATCATAATGTTCTTTTACAAATGTCCGTTCCAGTATGTAAGACATCCATGGAAGGAGAGTTCATGATAACTTTTGATCATGATCTTCTTTTTCTTTTCTTCCAACCTAATCTGGTTAAAGAACTGTTCAATGTTTTTTACATACCTACACACACACAAAATTTTTCAATACAGTACTGTATAGCTACTTTTATTATTACTACTTTATTATTATGATGTACTATACTGTTATGTTTAAGATGTTTCAGTGTATTTGGAAGTGTTTAAGAGTTTTATATGCACAGAAAGGTAAAATATAATATATTCTGCAAGTAAGACATCGTATGTACTTGCTCTGATTTACCTACTGATTCCACCTAAAGGCAGAGTTAGCAGTTCTCCTTCATAACCTGGGACAGCTTGTATCTTTCTTTGTTGTTTCTCAAGGATTTGTGTTTTGTTTTGTGGCGACAGTAAAGGTAAGAGTGGTAGGAGTTTGCAGGAAAGATTAAAAAGGTTCATCGACCTACAACTTTGAGAACACTTTTCCCTGTACCTCTTTTCATAGCTCAAGTAACAGTTCTGTGCTGATTAGTATAAAAAGCCCCGGTTCAGAGGCTGAGAAGTACCACTCTTCAGCTGCCAAAACTGCCAAAGGGAGAAGAACGGGGGCGCTGTCTGGTGACTGTTCGCGTGATTCCTTCAAGGCGGCGACCACCTCCAGGGATTCGTTCTCTAGCAGCGCCTTTCCGACTCCGTCCCACGACCGCCACACAGCGATGCCAGGACGCTGAACAGCGAAGCCGAGGCTCTGGGGACAGTCACCCCAGGACACCCTTTTCTCTCAAGCTGCGGACTCCTTGCAGCCTGAAAACGCCACGGGCCCACCACTGTGGGCCTTGCGCTCTCACCGCACCTAACGTTCCCGGGCCAAGAGTCCCCCCGCCCCACAATCAACGCTTCTACCGCGCCACCCCCATCTCAAACCCCATCAGCATCACCGCCTCTCCCGGAAACAAGCCTGCTGAGCAAAGGCGGAGGAAAACCTTGGGCCTTCCGCTCTGATTGGTCTCCCCCCGCCGTGCGGGGCGCAGCACCGATTGGCTGCCGGGCGTTGTCAGTCGCCGAGGCCAGAGCCTTCGCCGGGGAAGCACAGCCGGGCTCGGGTGCTCCGGCTGCCGCCGCGGCTGCTCAGGCTGTTGCAGCTGGGCGAGCTCGCGCGGACGCCGCCGCCTCCACTGCTGACCACCCGCCGCGCCGCCGGCGCTGCTGGTCTTGCTAGTGGCTGCTGGGGAGGGGGCGGCCGAAAGAGCGAAGCACGAGGAGGCGGAGGCGTAGAAGTGATGCTGGCGCGGGGGATCCGGGCAGCAGCAGCCAAGCAGCATCACCTACGGGACCCCGGCTGCAGCGTCCCTGTGGCCCGCGGGCCAGCGGAGCGGCGGGAGACCACGCGTCCCACGGGTAAGGTCCGGCCGGGCAGTGCCCTGTGCAACCCCCGGAACCTCTGGTGTGATCTTTAAGGGTTATGTGACGTGTAGCGCCTGGGGCATTCTAGCAGGGTGTTTGGGACCCAGGCAGTGAGTCGGGGCGCACCGCGAGGCTGAAGCCCGCACCCGCACGGCTGCTGCTTGTGCGTTCTTCCCTCCGCCTTGACAGACTTTGATAGCACGGGGAAGGCATTATGTGTGTGAGTGTGCGGGTGTGAGCACTTTGTCGGGGAGCGGCAGGTCCCCGCTCGCGTGGACCGACGTCCTTCAGGCATCCAGGTTGTGATGGAGTGAATAGGATGCTCTTGACCGAGAGAGCAAAGCAGGGAGGGAGAGCACACGGAACGCATGCCAAAGTCCACCGTGGCTCGTAAAGAGCCAGGCAAATGGAACTTTATTGCCTTAATGAAACGAGGGAGCTGTGGATCCAGCGCGCCAGGGGACAGGCGCATTAACGGAGACTCCCCAAAGTCCCAGTTTCCGCTGGGGACTTGGAGGAGAAAGGGAGGGTTAGTTCGCCTCGCATAAAAGGAAGAAGAAAGCGAGAAAAACTAGGTTTGAGAAGTGGCGACTTTTCGGTGTCAGACGCTTCTCCTTGGAGACTCACCATACTTTTCTTGAGCGCGGATTTGAGGATAAAGAGAGCCCAACTCTGAGACGAGCTAAGCTGCCAGAAACTCCTCCTGCCCTGAGCTGGCATGGGACGCTGGTGTCCGCGACTGGATAGTGCGACCGAGGAAGGGCGGGGCTCGGGTGCGCGACAGTCTAGCGTCCAGGTGGAGTCCTTGCCTTTGGGGCCAGCTCGGCCAGAGCATCCTCCCCTCCTGGAATGGCCTGATGGCCTCGTTCAGGGGAGGGCTGCCTCCGGTCAGCTGGGATCTAAGCAATTAGTCCTAAAGCACCAAATGTAACCAGGTTTCGGTACCCACCTAGCTCTAGAGTGTACGCTGTTTTTATTGGATTTTGTAGAGCCATTGAAAGTTTCCTTCCATGCTGCAAGCCCTTCCGCAGAAGGCAGCTGCTGCAAATGGATGGTGCTGCGAAGCTGAGTCCGAATCCCCAGTACCTCAGTGCAGTGGTTTCTCCGTCCGTATCCAGGACGCACGCACTAACTTACTTTTAGTGATTGTTTTGTATGTGACGATTTGTCTCCTTAGGAGACTCTGCTTGGGAAAGTTCTTGAAATACCTTGGTACTGCTGAGCAGACCCTACCTTATGAGGAGAGACCGAAAGAGGCGAAGGGGTTGCGGAAGGCAATGGAGGTGTAGAGGGCAACTCCCTGTTTGCCAACTAGAATCTTTGTTAAAATAAAAAAAAAAAAATTGATTCAGTATAAGAAGTCGGATCTTGAACTGAGACAGCAGTTTCCCTGTTATGGAGCTCTGCAGTCTCTGCGCTGGAGGAATCTTTTACCCAGAAACAAAACAAACCTAGACCACAGAAACCACTTTGGCTGGCTTTGTTTCCTATTCGGTTAAGCAGAGAAAATGAACGAAAGAAAATACTGTTTTTTTTTTAAAAAAAGAAAAAAATTCAAAAGGGAGCTGTCCAAAATATCAGACATTTATTTTCTCTTTATCGGAGATGTACGGGGACAAAGATTCAACTTTTTTCAAATTTAGTAATTTAAATTATTCTACAGTTGATGAGTAAACGTTTGCTGGTATACCAGTAGTGATGTTATTTTGTGTACAAGGATGATTGCAGATGTTTTAACAACTAATGAGCTGTAAGTGGAATTTTTAGTACTATTTTACTTAATACTTACACATAACATTTGAGTTAATAGAAAATTATTGCCAGTTATTTTCTTCTTAGCAGTCATCTGGCTTAAAAGTCTACAGTTTCTGATAAAAATAAGAGTGTAGGTCTGCAATCAAAGGTGTTATATTTCTATACAATATTTATTTGCAATCACTGCAAATATTTTAATATTGTAGTATTTTAGTTGGTGTAACTTTCAGCACTTTGTTCATGTTATCAAACTTGTTTAGCAGATGATTTTATTTTGTTTTATTTAGGCAATGGTATGACCTGATAAAAGTATTCCCAGTTTGAGTTGATATAGAAGACTAGGGACTGTTGTATGCATTATTAATAATTTAAAAATAAACAAATTAAAACTATGTTGCCAATAACAGCCAATACCAAAAGTGAAAAATTTTAAGAAAAAATTAACTATTAAGAAAATAGTTTTTCATGCTGCTATCAAGTAAAATCTTGTAAATCCACTGGATCATATGTTGAAATAAGTCACAAGTCATTTAAAGGAATTCAGATCTTTGTACTTATTCATTTTAAGATACTGTTTTGGGAATAAGAGGCTTTTACTTTGGAAAATTGTGTGTGTGTGTGTACTTAAAGATATTTTCTAAGCCACTAGGGTAAATTATTAGCATAATCAAGTGCAGAGAAATGTGTCAATGGCGTAAATATTACAATAAAAGCAGGAAGGAATTTATTTAACTGAAAGCAGAATTGATTCTAGGTGTGTGTGTGGGTGGTGTTGGGTGCAACCTCAGGGGGAAGTCATGGGTAGTGGGAGCCACTTAGTTTATACAAGGCATTCATGTTCTGCGAGTTTTGCAGATGCACTTCAATTTTGACTTGTTTTGCTGCAGGGCAGCCCATGAGCTGCAATTGCCATATTTTCTAGCTGGATTTTAGTAACTCAAGTAAATGTCAACTTGTCAAGACTCTAGGTCACTAACTCCACTTTTGTACTATACCAGATTTTAATTTCAATACTCACTGTACAACTTGTCTTAAAAGAGTACTTTTATTATGAAAAACAATTCAATATATGCCACTACTTAACGAGTGAAATGTAACTTATTTAATGTGTAAAATAGTCATATTTAGAGTTTGTATATTTATAGATAAGATAGCGATGGTTATTTTATATTAGTAGCAATTTTATTTCACTCATTAATTAATTTTTCTTTTTTTAAACTAGCAACTTTAGGGAAACTATTAAATATTATAGTAAAAACCCAAACTAGTAGAATAAATCACAAAGTCATTTTAAGCCCTAAGCGCTCTTGTATGCACTCTTATGCCAGAGTTGGACTCGAAAGGTGCTATGAAGCTATATAAAATTACCTTGATTTGAAATGAATTTACCAAGCCTTCCATGATGAGCATACTTTTGAGGAGTGGGGGGTGTGTCTCATTCTTTTTAGTGATCTGTTGTTGTTAAGTGCCATCTAGTTGGTTCCAACTCAGTGATCCTGAATAGGATTTCCAAAGAGCAGCTGGTGAATTTGAACTGCCGATCTTGGAATTCAGACAAACCTTGTGGTCCAGTGCATTATCCCACAGCACAACAGGGCTCAAAAAAAAAAAAAAAAAAGATTGCTTCACAAATTTGTGTGTTATCTACTACTAATTTATTATGATGCCGATGTAGTTCATGAAAAGTTAACAAGTTGTTCTGCACTCCTACTATAAATAAGTCCTTTTTCTAGTTGCTTTGCATAGATCAGAGAATAAATCAAAGATCCCTGGCCTCATAGATCTTATCTTCTATTTAATGAAACAAACATAATCAAAACAGAACTGATTGCTTTCAAGTCAATTATAGCCCATAGTAACCCAATAGGACAGGTTAAAACTGCTCCCATAGATTCTCCAAGACTGTTCCTCTTTTTCCCCTCAAAGGTTTTGTGAATTGATGATAATTTACATGGCAGAACCCCGGTTCTGCACTCAACCAATCGTATTTTGTTTTATTACAATGATTATACCCCCCTCCCCCCCTCCCCCCAGTTAACAGTATTTGCCTCTATCCCTTCTTTTTTTTTTTTTTTTTGATGTACACAAAAACACTCAGGAATAGATAATCATTTAAACAACCCAAGGACACATTCTGTAAGTCGGCTACCTGGCCACCAGCACACAGCCTTTTTCTTTCCATGAGTCTAGAGTTCTCAACTGCTCTCTCTTTCTCTCCATGCCATCACCTCTAAGACTGTAAATCTTAACAGAAACAGACAGCTGCATCTTTCTCCTATGAAGCAACTGGTGTGTTGGAACCACCAACCTGTTGGTTAGCAGTTGAGATCTTAACCACTTTGCCACTAGACTCATTTAGTTTTCCACTGGAGTGAAATTAGTCACAAGCAATAAACATAAATATTGAATATTTATCTACTAGCAAACTGTTTTTTCCCCTAAGCTTCCCAATCCATGGTCCAATCTCTTTCCATCTCATTCTCTCTTTCATCACTATATCCATACATATACTCTGCATCAGAATCCTGGTGTAGCATTGTAGAATAAAGCACTGCACTGCAAGGTCAGTTTGAACCACAGGGTTGGTGATTTAACTCACCATCTGTTCCTTGGAAACCCAATATGAGTCAGAATCAACTCAATGGCACTTAACAAAAACAATGACATGCTCTACATATACTGATTTTATTTGAAACTGCAAAATAAGCATGACTTCTTTCTATGGATTAAGTAAGTAGGATCAAGTGAAATCTAGCATAGTTAATGCCGGTTCTCCCTAAGTTTTGTATAAAAACAACAATAACATGGCACACGATGTGGAGGTTAGAGGCAAAAGGTGAGATGACAAGATACATAACCTTTAAAAATCCTTAAAGTCAAAACATATTTTCAGAAGAACTAGAATGGGAAGCGTGTACCTTTTACATACACACACACACGCACACACACACGTATATATGGTGGTGGTGGTGTGCCGTGGAGTTGGTTCTGCCTCATAGCTATCCTGAATAGGGTTTCCAAGGCTATAAATCTTTATGGGAGTAGAAAACCTTATCTTTCTCCCATGGAATAGTTGGTAGGTTAGGTACACCTTAAAAAGTTAACAGCCTGACTTGTAACCATACACTACAGAGCTCCCTGTGTGTGTGTGTGTGTGTGTGTGTGTGTGTGTGTGTATACACATAGGGAGAGAGAGAGAGAGAGAGATTTCTGAGAGAGAGAGAGGATCCTGGTGTGGCACTGTGGGTTAATGTGCCGGACTGCAAAGTCATTTGAACTGCAAGGTCGGTGGTTCAAGCTCACTACTTGCTCCTTGAAAACCCTATACAGGATCGCTATGGGTTGGAATCGACTTATGGCACTTAACAACAATATATATATATATATATTAGTTCTATGTAGCCTCCTTGAGAAGAGGCTGAAAGATATGGTAGAAGTAGAAAGAGTTCAAAAGTGTAATTCTAATGTGAAATGTTCTGCTTCTTCCACATTGAAAATGTCATACTCATATACCCCAATGAAAGCTGACTAAAACCCATAAATACAAAATTTGAGGTCAAAGTTTTCCTTAAGGTTTTGCCCAACTCCCCAAATAAGACACATCTGATCCTCTAATAAGAAGAGTCAAAATGTTCTCTTTTTTTATTATTTCAAAGCTAATTTGACCTTTATTTAATTCAAAATCAGTTTGGTTATCCAGTCAACCCAATTACAGATAAAACTTTGCAGTATTTTACCCAGTTACTATTTTCTTATGCATAAAACTGTGCAATCAGTATTCCAGTTTCACTTCCCATTTTATTATTTTCTTTAGGGTCTTTAGCTTACATCTCAAAAGAGTTGGTATTTCATACCCTCATATGAATAGAACTTAGCTTGACATTCAGAAATTGGTTTGCAAATGATATTTTCACATTAGAGGAAAAGTGAAATTGTACTCCCAGGAAGCTATACCACATAAGGAATTAATACCAATTTATTCATAAGTTCTATTATGACAAGATGTTAGTGCAGGGCACACAATACTAACAGCTTTTTATGATTAAATTTCCATTATTTGGGGGAAATCTTCATGATTGCTACCAAAGCTAGTTTTAGGAGATGGGTAGTCTTCTAACATTGTCATTGCAGTACTTTCTTAATCCAGAGTCAAGAATGCATGCATTACTCAGTTAAATCTTTTAAAAGTAGTATATCTCTTTTGCCAAAATGCAAAACTTAATGAAAACAAAGTTAAAAAACAAACAAACAGGTAAACAAATATACCAATGTTAACATATTTAGATACAAAGTTACCTATGGTAGATTAGGAAATGGTTAGACTATAAAGCTAAACTTGTTGTTACGTGCCTTCGAGTGGATTCCAACTCATAATGACCCTGTATTCGGTTTCCGAGGAGTAGCTGGTGAGTTTGAATTGCCAAGCTTGTGGTTCAGACCTACCTTGCAGTCCTGTGCTTATCCGACAGAACTACACTTGTTGTTGTTAAAGTGCCGTGGAGTTTGTTCTGACTCATAGCGACCCCACATAGGGTTTCCAAGGAGCAGCTAATGGGTTTAAATTGCTGACTTTGCGATTCAAACCAACTTTAAGGTCCAGTGTTTATCCTACAGAGCCATACTAGGAACCAGATATTTGGAGTTGGAAAATAGTAAAACCATTAGCTTCACTTCCTCTATCATGAGCTCTGGCAGCACAGTGGTTATGAGTTGTGCTGCTAAGCTCATGGTCAGCAGTTGGAAACTACCAGCCATTCATTCTGTGGGAGAAAGATGAGAGGCTTTATGCTCCCATAAAGATTTACAGCCCTGGAAACCCTATACAGGGTCACTATGAGTCAGAACCACTCCAGGGCACATCACCACCACCACTATCATGAAGTTAACTGGGGAAGTACAAAGTAAAAGCAGTTCACATCAGACCCCCTTAACTGTTCAATGGCAGAAACTATAAATGCAAACCCTACAAACATTAAAGACTAAAGAATCTTACGATTGGTTGGTAATTGAATGCCATTTTTAGAAAGAATTAATTTTGATAATTGGCAATAAAATGCAGAAGACAATTGCAGGAGATAGGTATGGTCTACCCATAAGTTTGATGGAGCATTAAAAATCTGTATAGTCTTGACACCTGCTAGCATTTCTCAATGTATGCGTACTACTCAATATCAGTGAGTAACACTTGACCTAGTTAGCAAACTAGAATTGCAGAGTAGGAGTAATTTCTGAGGAATAACTTCTGAAAAACAACCAAACTGGCACAAAGGAGTCAAGCCTACACCTAAGTCAGAAGTCTTAGTCATGCTAAGTACCTTGGCTGTAAAGTTTGAAAAGTTATCCTTACCATTCCTCCCTTTTGATCAAAAATTTTCATAGAAATTCACTGATTACTGTTATTATCATATGTGTTTTTCTGCATGGACTTATTTATTTGAGCTTATTAGATGGTTACCTATTTGCAGTAGACTTTTTTTTTATTAAAAAGAAAACTTACTGTCTTATTTTGTTGAAAAAGTTACAGAGAAACCTACACCAACTTTCTACATGTCCATTTATAACAGTTTATTCTTTGAGTTGTATAGCCATTCTCACCCTCATTTTCTGAATTGCTCCTCTCCCATTGACAAACTTACTGCCCCTTAGGTTTCTACTTAATCTGCTGAATTCCTGTTGTCAATTTGATCCCATACAGTTCTTAAAAGAGCAAAATGTTCAGGAAGACATTCTACTTAAGTTTATATACGATTTGGTTTTAAGACTTTAGGGGATATTTTGGAGTTAAAGAGAAAAGACTTTAATACCATTTCAGGTTTTTGATACTACACCAAAATGTGACTTATGGTAGTGTTGTAATGATTAGCTAAAATGAAGACTCAAACCACATTAATAAACTTTGTACTATTTCATTGAAATAAACTGGTGTCTCTTACAGAGAATGGATTTTTAGCTATGCATAACTTTGCACTATCATTTGGAAAATATTGCTTTACCAAGTAATGCAGAACTTCTAAATTTGGCATATGACAATAAACAATACCAGTGTCACCACCTATCTGATGAAACTTGACTGCCATGCCAAGTTCATGGTTATCCAGAATCCTAATCATTGCATCAAAGCTTGCATTTTGTCATGGCAATAAATACTGTCAGTTGTCTTTTGAAGTGACAATATTCATTTGAGAAAATGTCTTTCAAAGGCTTACAGTTAAATAGCCAGTGTTTGTTAGTCATTCTTTCAAACAAAAGTGGTTAGGTTTACTCATAATTCAATTTTTGTTGTTGTTATGTGCCATGGAGTCGGTTCTGACTAATGACAACCCTGTACGGGGTTTCCAAGGCTGTACATCTTTACGGGAGCAGAAAGTCTCATCTTTTTCCCGCGGAACAGCTGGTAATTTCATACTGCTGACCTTGCGGTTCGCAGGCCACTGCTCTACCAGAGCTCCTTCATAATTAATTAAACATCTGCAATTAAACTGTTTGGATGTGCAGCAAAGCACAGTGACTGTCCCTCTCATTCTGTCACGTGGGTTCTAAAGAGATGTGTCTCTAGGGCCAAAACTTAATAAAAACAATTACTTCATCAACTACATTCTTAAGTGAAATTGGCATTTTAAGAAAAAATACAGATATGTATTTTAAATTTTGATTTAAAATACAAAATGATTTTGGTTAAGACCCCAACAATTTTACTTAATGTTTTTGTACCATGAGTACAAATGTCAACACAGTAATGCAATAGACTTTTAAGGACCCAAAACATTATCATTTAAAGAGTATCTGTTGTTGTTGTTGGTAAGTGTTGTCATTGAGTTGGTTCTGACTCACAGCAATCCTTATAGGGTTTCTGAGGAGCAGCTGGTGGGTTTGAAATCTCTGACCTGGCAGTTCAAACCAACCTCTGGGTGTATTGCTTATCCTACAGTGCTAACTAGGGCTCCAAAGAATATCTGTGTTGTTTTTGTGTGCTGTCGAGTTGGTTCCAACTCATAGTGACTCTATATAGAGTTTCTAAGGCGTGGCTGATGAGCTTGAACCACTGATCTTGCAGTTCACATTAACCTTCCAGTCCAAAGCAACCTTGCAGTCCAGCACATTAACCCACAGCACCACATCAGGACTCCCAAAGAGTATCTAGGCACCTGTTTTGTCTATTTTGTGTTCTTCATGATCTGCTCCTATGATCTATCAGAGTGAGGATATGTGTAGAGTTAAGATAAATTAAAAAGGACAACTTGACAAGACAATAGACTTCTGACTAAAGTGTGAGGTCAAACTATTCTGAACATGATGTTCTTCTCTTAGTACATCACCTTTTGTATAGTAAGTGACATTGCATTTTGGGTACTAGTATCTGATATACATTATATAAAGCATTGCATTCATGCAAACAATATAAGGAGATACTGTATGGTTTGAAATCAGGAAAGGTGTGTACTAGATTTGTGTTATTTCATCATGCTTATTCACTTGGTGTACTGAACAAATTATCTGAGAAACTGGACTATGAAGAAGAACATAGCATCAGGATTAGAGGTGGTGGTGGTGGTGGTTATGTTCCGTGAAGTCAGTTCCAACTCATAGCAACCCTGTACAGGATTTCTGAGGTTGTAAATCTTTATGGGAGCAGAAAACCTCATCTTTCTCTCATGGAACAGCTGGTAGTTTTGAACTGCTGACTTTGAGACTTGCAGCCCAGTTCGTAAGGCTCCTTAATAGCTTATGATATGTAGATGAACCAACCTTGAGCTAGAAAAGATAGGACTTAAAACGCTTACTCATGAAGATTAAAGAATACAACCTCCAGTATAGGATACACCTCTACATAAAGAAAATTTGTCATAAGTGGACCAATAACCAACATCATGATCAATGGAGAAAAATTTTGAAGTGCTCAAGGATTTCACTTTACTTGGATCCACAATCCACACTCATGAAAGCAACTGTCAAGAAATTAAATGATGTATTGAGCAAATTTGCAGCGAAAGAGCTCTTTAAAGTGTTGAAGAGCAAAGATGCCACTTGAAGGCTAAGCTATATCTGGTCCAAACCATGCTATTTCAATAAATAACCTCATATGTGAAAGCTGGACAATGAAAAGAAAATCTGAAGAATAAATAGTGCTTTTTGAATTATGGTGTTGGCAAAGACTATTAAGTACTACTGATAGCCAGAAAAATGAAGAAAATCTGTCTTGAAAGAAGTACATCTGGAATACTCTTTAGAATCAAGCATTTGGTCATTTCATCAAAAGGGATAAGTCCCTTGGTAAACTAGAGGATCAATGAAAAGGAGGAAGAACCTCAATGAGATGGAATGATGCAACAATGTGTTCAAACATAACAACAACTATGAGTATAATGTAGGAGCAGTCAGTGTTTCATTCTGTTGTGCATAGGATAACTGAATGGTGCGTAACATCAACAAAAGACACTTAAAACAGCAATTAAACAATTCGCTGGATAGAATATAGCCAATAACCTGTAACTAGTTAATGCACTAGACTGTGAGGTTGGTTTGAACTGCAAGGTCAGTCAGTGGTTCAAGCTCATCAGCTGCTCCTCGGAAACCCTATACAAGGTCTCTATGAGTCGGAACTGACTCGAGGACACTTATCAACGACTACGAAATGCCAGTTGATAGTCAGGTAATGATATTTAAAAACAAGGACCATCAGGTTTAGAAAAGTCTTCCCACTTAGTTTGTATCATTGGTTTAATTGATTTATCTTGTTCTAAGGGTGTATTGTCCTGGTGTGGCGCTGTGGGGTAATGCACCAGACTGCAAAGCCATTTGAACTGCAAGGTAGGTGTTTCAAGCTCACCATTCAGTCACTCCTCGGAAACCCTATATAGGGTCGCTATGGGTCGGAAGACAGATGAGGCTTTCTACTCCCGTAAGGATTTACACCCTCGGAAACCCTGTACAGGGTCGCTATGGGTCGGAACCGATTCAACGGCACTTAACAACATGGGTCGGAACCAACTTGACAGCACTTAACAACAATAACAACAAGGGTATATTGGTTGCGAATCAGGCTGCTCACCTCAAGGTCGACAGTTCGAAACTACCAGCTGTTCTGTGGGAGAAAGATGAGGCTTTCTGCTCCCATAAAGATTTACAGCTTTGGAAGCTCTGTGCAGGGTCACTATAAGTCGGAACCGACTCCATGGTACTTAACAACAACAAGGGTGTATGCGCATATAAGTTTTGAATCATAGGTATAAGTAAAATTTTTGGTGAGACAACTTTGTTCTTATGTCCTAGCCATAATTTAGTTATTGGATTTTGGTAATAGCCAGCATTTTTCAAAAAGTTTATTTCCTTTTCTGGAACTTAGTGGGCCTGAAAGGCAGCTCTAGAGCAACATGAACATCAAGATGGTCCTCAGTAATGTTTAGAAAATTTGCCAATGTTTTGACCGACAAAGTCTAAGGACAAGACAAAACATTTGGATAGACAGTGTCTGTTTGGTTGCTAAATCAGTGAGGTGTTTCCTACAGTCTAAGGCACTCCTTTCAGTGGGTGAGTTTGTATTTTGATCACTGCTATTTCAGAGGGAAAAAATAATGAGCCAATAGCTCTGCTATTAATATTCCAGTCTGGATAGTGGATTCAGAGGAAGTTAAAAATCCTTGCTGTTTCCAAAGCATCCTAAAATTATGAAGAATTCAACAACACTGTCTTGAGTCCATATAAATATTCACAGATTTTCCTGAGACCAACATTTAAGCTCTAGTAAGAGTAATTCATTCTTTTTTTTTTTTTCGGCAGAAGTAGCATCTGGAAGCACCTGACTTTCAAAGACTTCAGTAGAAGTTGTGATGATGTTTGTAGAAGCAGTACAGTTTTTAAATAAACGCCATCAACACTAAATCTAAATCTGGATTAGTAAAAGGAATTTCTTTAAGGTCCTTTTAAGAAGTCACTGTTGTTTAGTTAAATGTATGCAGTCACAAACAGGATCGCTTTCCTCAGGAGCAGGGAGTATGGCTGGATTTAAGTAAGCACAATGTGCAGTCTACTGTTGGAAGCAGCCACGAGGAGACCTCAAAGAAGGTGAATCGGCTGATGGAAAGATGATAAGACAAAGTAGAATTGAGGATAGCAGAGATTATACAAGGAACATAAGTGTCTAGAAAAGTCCCCCAACACTATGTCTACAGTGTTCTCCATTAACCTGGCAGTGGCAGTAATGGCTCTGACATTGAGCGGGTATCCCGTTGCCACAGGATTACATAGGAGACTGTAATAGATGACTTGTCCTTGAATCCCTCCATACTTTAGGGCTAGCTAGAGTGTCTAAAGTGCTTCACGAAACTTCATGGTGGTGGTGGTGGTTAAGGGCCGTGGTGTTGGTTCTGACTCATAGCGACCCGGCATAGTGTTTCCGAGGCTATAAATATTTACAAAAGCAGAAATCCTCATCTTTCTCCCGCTGAACCACTGGTAATTTCAAACTTCTGACCTTGAGATTAGCAGCCCGATTCATAGCCACTACGTTACTAGAGCACCTTAAGAAACTTCATAAACAGAGAAAAATATAAACCATAACATGGAGTCCTGGTGTGGCACTGTAGGACAATCACTGGACTGCTAACTCTAGGTTGCCAGTTCAAACTCAGCAGTCACTCCTTGGAAACCCCATACAGGGTTATAATGAGTTGGACCCAACTCAGTGGCACTTAACAACAACAACAACGGAACAGGCATTTCTGTCAAAGCTGCCTTCAATTTACTTATAGCTTTTTTGTCTTCCAGAGTGACTTAAAAGAGATCTGACTCTGAGGCTTTTAAATATGTATATAAAAGCCAAACAATTAAGAAAGGTTACGAGTTCAAGTTCTGCAATAAACAGATAACCCTAAAATCCCACGTAATCATTTCTTATTTTAGGAATGGGAAAGGAAAAAATAATAATAAAGTTACAAGATCAATAGAAATACCTTCTGCAGAGATTATATGTGCCAGGTATATAACAGATAGTTGAAGCAATTGCAATTTTTCTTTAGTAGCTTGATGTGTGTACAGATCAGCATTGGTGGGCTTTAAGCGTGGCAACAATTGTGAGGTTGGCCCAGGACTGGGCAGTGTTTCCTTTTGTTTTACACAGGGTCGCTATGAGTCGGTACGACTCGATGGCACCTAACAACAACAACAACAACTGCAAAATTACACTTTGATGCACATTTGATGAGAGGAGGAACACAGTCATAATTGACCAGCTCCGGACTGATTTTCAAATTAAAACTACTGTGGACCAGAATGGAGAATTTGATTTAAAAAAATAAGCTGGAGATTTTGTATATATCTGAGGCATGATTGTCAAGCAAATTATTGATTTTTTTCCCAGTAAATGCAAACAATATTGGTTTTCCAGGTGGCCAAGGATGCTAAAAAAGACACTACAAACATCATCAACAGTAAAATATATAGCACCTGAAGGTACATTTGAGAATAAAAACTGAGGATTCAGGACTGTTTGTAATCTAGGAATAACAATGTGATTGATAGCCATATAGCCTGAACAAATCTCCAACCAATATTGTTGGATTTTTAAACTGGGAGCACTAGAATGCTACAAGGACCAGTGCCAAGGACAATTAGCAAGTTAGTCCAAGTAACAGAAGCTAATCCTCCCTTTGCTTCCCATATAAGTAGGTATTGAGGAAGTTTAGAAGTGTCTGTATGAATATTATTTGGTATGTTAGTAAGACTTGCCACAAATCTGTAGATGTGATGTACTATAGTGCTTTCTGGTGAAAGAAGATCAGTGGAAATGGGTCAGGGAGTATACATTTATCTTTTTGAGTAAGTAGTGCTTGTAATAGTAAATAGTCTCCCTTTGTTCTAATTCTAAATCAAGTTTTTAGTAGAAGATTTTGGATGGTCCTATTGTTGCTGTTGTTGTTAGGTGATTTCTTAGGCAGGGTTTTCTAGAGAAGCAGAGTCCTGGATCCCCAGTAGAAGACAGAGAGAGTCCCTCTTGCATGTCCATTATATTGGGAGCAGGCCACTCCCCAAAGGAAACACCCCTTCAACTGACTGAATGCTCATAGCCATTCCTCAAAGAGTTAACTACGCCTGTAACAGGCTCCATTACCATGGGAATAAGCACATCCCAACTGCCAAACATCTGGAGATCCTGACCTAGTCAAGTAGACACAGAACCCTAAACCTTATAGTCCATCCTTGCCAACTTGATACCTATGCATAATATCTAAATAAAGAAAATTGTAAAGTCATACTTGTATCTAACATTATATAGCTAAAATACAAACAAAAAGGCACTGGCCCCATATATATCTTATATGTCACACATGAACAAAGCAAAAAAATTTTGATGCACACATGCAAGGCAATACAAAAAATATATATTCATTTAAATGTCCAAATTCTGCAAGCTAGCCTCCTGCCCTTAGGCACACAGCCTTCCTCAATCCATGAGCCTAGAGTCTGAAGTGCTCTGTCTCTTTATGCCTCAGTCTCTGCCACCATCTCTGCTATTGCTGCTTTTCCAGGCAGGGATCCCACGCTCCACTCACACTGTTCCTTGATGATGGTCCTGAAACTGTTTCTGAAATGAACCATAACTACTCCCTCCTTTTAGTTGCACATCTTCTATAGCTACAGTTTGACAATCACAATGAATCCTAGCAATTACTCACAATTGAATTTATGAAACCTTATCACTGCCCACACCCTCTCATCAGGTCCATCTGAAAAAGAAGAAAACCATTCAATGGGGATACTCCTTTGTCCCCTTCATTCTAATACTAATCACACCAAAAGAAGCTTATAAGCCAGCTAATTCATGCCTGGATAGCCCCCCATTTTGAATAACCAATGTCTAAATTGCTCATGGCTATCAACCTAGTACACTGAGGAGAAAAGCATGTTCCTTGATCTGAAGAATCTTCCATTCCAGTTGTAATTTTGAGCTACTGAAACCACAGCAAAAGTCCAGTTCATTAAATTGTAGCAATTGGCACTTGCTAACAGTATCAAATATCTTTGTCTTCATGTGATCAGGTTCTGGTTACAATTCAGACTTACTCATCCAAGCTCAGTCAAATTTGGGAGTTCACACATACCTCTCTGCATATCAAATCAGCTGGCCCCTTCACTCTCAGCCCTAGCCCCCATGGATCAGGTCAGGGCCCATGGGTTCAGAAGTTTGCACCACTCCTTAAACTTCAGACCAGCCAGCCTTCCCTCGTATGTCAATTCATGGTCAACAGGTGCCAATAGAACATGTCCAAATTCAGCCCATGTCTTCATTGCTACATATCCTCCAATTGCACTCATATGCAGAACCAATGAGCACATGGTTCTGGTTCCCTTTAGCCTTCATTCCTAGGATTTTCTCTGATGGGCCAACTTTCCTTGCTTTGATACCTTGCAAACTCAAAACACCAAACTGTCCCTTATTTTTCTATGCATTCTTTCAATCTTGAATCTCCTGTCCTCCTAGCAGTTCTCAGTTGGTCTGCATGTCTTTTCAAATGCAAATGTACCAATTCTGAAAGTTCTGGGTGGACTTCAAGATTGCACCTAAAACCCCATATTCTAAAAAGGCTAAAACCGAGAAACCTATCCACCACCCCCTCCCCCCAGCATATTCCAACTCACCCCTTAGCAAATCCAGTCAAGTATAGGATGAAGACAGGCTCGCAGGTTCTCTGTAATCATAATATACAATATTCATTTCTATCACAAATGTATGTCTATTTTACAAAACTAAGCAGGAGAAAACAATATCCCAAAATCTGTAAAACACATAAACCTTTTAAAAACACTCAAATTCAATCATTTCTTCTCCCTTGGACTAACCCCATTCATATGCATATTGCCTTGGGCCTCTGGCAGAGTGGATTCCAGTAAGCCCATCAGTCTATTTTTCACCCAGCCATCCTTTTTAACCAGTGTGTCATCAGGTCCAGCATTTTATCCCAGGCCTCTACATTCTTTCTGTTATAAAGCTGCACACTTTCATGAGTTCGGAGCCATTGCAATGGATTCTGCTCCTGACACCAGCTGTTTAAACCATGTGTGGATCATGACTGACTTCTGACTCCACAGGGGAAAAGAGGAACAAATTCAAAATCAGCCCAAGGCCAAGTCCTATTAACTGGAGCTCAGATATGCCTCCACATTGTATCAGTGCCTTTAAAATTAGTCAAACATGAGTACCAATTTAGAAAACTCATCCTCATGATTTTGTTTGTATAAAACTACACTCTTGGTATCATATATCTTAGGCCAGGTTTTTTTAGAGAGGCAAAACCAGTGAAACACATATATGTGTGTGTGTGTGTGTGTGTGTATGTGTGTGTGTATATATATATATAGAGAGAGAGAGAAAGAGAAGTTTATTATAAAGGAAATGGCTTACAATTGCAGGGTACCAAGTACCCAGCAGAAGAGAAAGAGAGTCCCTCCCTTGTGGCCATTATAATGGGAGCAGACCACACCCCCCAAAGAAACATCCCTTCAACTGATTGACTGGATGGACACAGCCACTCACCATAACGCTAACTATGCCTGTATCAGGTCCCATTACTATGGGAATAGCACATCCCAACTGCCAACCCTCTAGATATTCTGGCCTAGTCAAGTTGACACAAAACACTAAGCATTGCAGATGCCATTGAGTTATTTGTGACTTCTTGTGACTCAATGCACACACACAAAAAATACTGCCTGGTTTTGCACTATCATAATTTTGTTGTTATATTAGAACCTAATGTTGCTGCCACTGTGCTAGTGTATCTTATTGGGGAGCTTCCTCTTGTTTGCTAACCCTCCACTTAACTAATCATGATGTCCTTCTATAGGGATGGCTCCTCTTCGCAACATATCCAAAAGTACAAGATACAGAATCTCATCATCCCTTATAAGGAACGTTCTGGCTGTAATTCTTCCAAAAGAGATTTGTTTGTTCTTCTGGAAGCTTATGGTACTTAGAATATTCTTTGATAACACAATAATTAAAACACATAGATGCTTCTATGATCTTCATTGTCCAGCTTTCACATGCATGTGAGGCTATTGAAAATGTCATGGCTTGGATCAGGCACATATTTGTTTCAATGTTACCTCTTTGCTTTTAACTTTTAAAGAGTTTTTTTTTTTTTTGCAGCAGATTTGTCTAATGAAATGCGAAGTTTGATTTCTTGACTTCTGCTTCCATGAGTGTTGACTATGGATCCAAGCACTATGAAGCCTTTGACATCTTCCTTCTTTAGCGTATTTCCCCATTTATCATGATGTTATTTATTGTTAACATTGGATCTTTAATCCAATGTTAAGGATTTTTGTTTTAGTTTTACAAAGGGAGCCAATCCATACTGAAATCTTTATCAGTATTTCAAGTCCTCTTAGCTTGTAGCAAACAAGCTTGTTTTATCTGCATCACAGATTTTTAGTGACTCTTTCTCCAGTTCTAATGCCACCATCTTATTCAAATAATCCATCTTCTTGGATTATTTGCTCAGCATACAGATTGAATTGCTATGGCTAAAGGATACAACCCTGATGCACAACTTTCCTGATTTTAAACTATTCAGTATCCCTTTGTTTTGTTCAAATGACTGCCTCTTGGTCTATGTACAGGTTCCTCATGAGTAAAATTCTGGAATTCTCAATTTTCACAATGCTATCTTCTAGTAAATTTGAGAATATTCCCCCTCACTTTTAAAATTGTAAATGTCAGGACCATTTAAAAAGATCATTGTCTTACAAGTGAACAGGGCTGAGTAAGAAAAGATGTGCATCTTCAGTAGATTCAAGGAACATGGGAACAGATTTAAAATGAATTAAAGTTTGTTCTTGATTATTAACTCCCACAATTTATGTAATTTTAGTACTCTTGGACAGGCCTTTTGTAAATATATGTTTACAGTAGACTGTTTTGACTCCAGGTGGTTGCAAGCTATCAAGTCACTTCTGACTCAGAGACCCTGTATAGGTTTTCTAAAGGTTGTAAATCATTATGGGAGTAGAAAGCCTCACCTTTCTCGCAAAGAGTGGCTGGTAGATTCAAACTGCTAACCTTGGTTCCAGTATAAACTAAAAACTGATGCTTCCATTAATATATATCATAGTTTCAACTAGTAAATTTAGTGCCACTAAATGAAAAGCCTCTGCTTTATCCCTGGAGCCCCTTCATTTCATATTTGATTACATGGTGCTGTTTTAACTGTTTCTTTTGGTAGTTCTTTAACTGATAGTATTCCTGTTTCCAATGCCCAGGCTTCTTGCTGTAATGGCTGTCTCTGACTCCTAGAAGGCTCTGGCTTATTTGGACAGAAAAGACTGTGGCTGTTACAAATATAAAGGCTTTGGTTTTCTCTGTTCAGTTTATTTATTCTGTTTTAAAATCTAGGCACGTATATAAGTTAATTAATTATATTTTGGGAATGGTCTCTCAGTCTAATCTGTGGCATATGACAAACTCACACAGTTATGGATGTAATCCATTTGCAAACAAGGCATTGAAAGCTATTTCATCTTCTTCCTTTTCCTTATCTAAGCCAGAGTGCTCAGCGAAAAAACTTTGGTAAAGTGATCATGATTGTTGCAAATCTTTTATCATTTTCTTGTTTATAACGATGAAGTTTTGCCCAATCTATTTTTATAGGAAACACTTTAGGAGTATGTTTTAAAATATTGTTAGATATAATTTTGCCTGGGTTTATTAGTTCACTCCAGCAGATCTTTGCTCCAATAGCTAGTGATTGCTCGTGTTTTCACTTGGTTTCTTTCATCCATGATTGGGCTTCCCTGGGTCCTACTAACATATATTCCAATTGATATAAATCTGACTAACCAATTGCATAGCTTTCTATTAAAATTTTATACTGATTTTAAGGTTTTGAGGATCTTTGCATGGCTTGAGAAATTTTATACTTTGATGTGAAGTTCTGCTTTTAACCAAAGGTTATAGGTAATTTATAGAGGCTTCTTAGATTCCTCTAGATATTTTACTTTAAAAAGACATTTCAGGGAAAGCAACACTAATGGGTTTATTCAGTTGCTCTTTTTTGGTTCTTTAGAGAAGCAAGGTAGCTCAGAAAAAGTTTTGTCAGCAGCAAAAGACACTGACGGTAGCAGAGGACAGAGTGAAACCACTGTAGGAGGGATTGAACGTGCCCGCTGAAAAGCTCTGATATTTTAGTTACTTATTCTGTTCAGTCAATTTGAAACTATTATCCTGCAAAGAAGCAATTTTGTTTTCTTCACATTTTCTAGAAGCTTCAAAATACCAATTAAAATAAGCATTCCCTTGTTTTTGTTTTACTGTGGAGCCAGTCTATTCTAATTTATTGTGCAGAAAACGTAATTTAAACCATTAAAAAGAACCCACACATAGCCACATATTTTCCAGATTGTTCTCTGTGAGATCATGCCAGATTATCCATACAGACAAGTGGCAGAGCCGAAATATTTTTCCATATTTCAAAAACAGTCCTAGACTGGAACTCTGCATTATCCCTAAACATGGAATTTCCTATTTTTTTAAAGAAGGTTCAAATATGATCAACGTTTAGAACTCTAAGTCTCAGCAAAATACTAACAGGGATTGTCAAGTGGTTTGAGTCATGTATTGTTTAAACTACCATATTCTTTTCATTGTGTGAGCTTTTGCTTCCAACGAGAAAGTTGCCTGATGCTCTGGCCTGTCTCACAACCTGGTTTATTCTGTCACAAGAGACTTTAACCAGGTCTGTGACAGATGGTTGCCTATTAGCTTTTATTGATTGACCTATGTCCTTGGTTTACTTTGTGGCTTATGAAGCCTGAGGTGTTACAAACTTAAAACTTCGAGGACACCAAGAGATGTGTTAATTTACCACATCAAGAAATGTGTCAAAAACCTAGCTAGCACAGTTGTGTCCAAAACCTCACACCACTGACACTGGTGGTGGTGATGTTGTCCTGTGGAGTCAGTTCCGACTCATAGTGACACTGTATAGGGTTTCCATGCCTGTAGATGTTTACGGGAACAGAATGCCTCATCTTTCTCCTGTGGAACAGCTGGTAGTTTCAAACTGCTGACCTTGAGGTTAGCAGCCCAACTTGAAACCACTACGCTACTGACACTAGTAGAAGCAAGTTTTGTTAAAAATTCTTGCAAGACTAAAATGAAAACAGACTAAACAACATATAATTAAATCCTTCAATATAAGTCAAATGTAAAGATGAAGAGTTTTATTCAAGAGGTCACTCACCTTTCTGTAACTCCCCAAAGTCCATCACAATGGAGAGCTTCAAGCGGTTTGTGCCTGGACTAGGGCCAAGAGCCTTGATCTTCCAGGACAGCTGCCAGTGCTGTGCCTTCAAATTCCATTGCTACTAACTACCAAATGTAATAGAGAAAAATCCAAAGTCTTTGTAAAAATTAAAGCAAAGAGTTCACTGAAGGAATAGAAGTATAGTTTAAAATGGAGGAAACACAAAGTAAAAGGAATTCACTGAGCCTTCTACTGAGATACTCAATTACAGGGGTTATAAAAGCAAAAACTGAAAATATGAAAGGCGTTGAATATTATGATTGGTTGGTAATTACAAAAAGTTTTTATAACCTATTCTCTTTTTTTTAAAAAACAAAAACAAAAACAAAACTTTTTATTGTAAATTGAGTAAAGATTTACAGAGCATATCATCCGTTTTAATTCAACAAATCACACACTTTGTTTCACCTCAAAGATTGCAATGCCCATCTTGTAACTTTAGTAATCCCAATTCCTCCCTGTGGTTCTATATCCATTCCACCCTTTTGAACATTGTCTTTCTGTAAATGTTGCTTTTTGATCTAGAATGTTTGGCTTTTCCATGGTGAGCATACCTTATTAGTGTTATTGTCACCCCTATATACCTATCTTCTGCTTGGCTGAAAATTGAGCCAAGGGGTGAGTTTCATACCAGATCTAAAGGGTGGCAAAGGGCTATAGTCTTGGGTTCAAACTCCAGTCTCTTTCTAACCGGTAAATCCAGTCTTTGTATATATGTATATATATATGCATTTTTTACTTTTTTCTACATTGCTTCCCACTCTATCCGGGAATTTCAAAATTTATCTGATTTCTAACTGGAAATAAAATGTGGAAGATAGGTAGGCCACCTATGTTCCTGGAACATTTAAAAATATGTATTTATAACACATCTGGACACCTTTAGGCATGTCTTAATCTCACCACCCATTGAGCAACTCTTAACCTAGTTAGCAAAGTTTCTGAGAACTACAAAGCAGTAACTTCTGGTGGTAGTGGCTGTGTGCCATGGAGTCAGTTCCAACTCATAGCGACCCTGTGCAGGCTTTCTGAGGCTGTAAAGCCTCATCTTTCCCCCATGGAACAGCTGGTAGTTTCGAACTGCTCACCTTGAGGTTTGCAGCCCTTAACCACTACACTATCAGAGTAATTTCTGAGGTACAGTCAAATTGATAAAATGAAGTCAAGCCTACACCTCAGTTGGAAGCCTCAGTTATGCTAAATGCTTTGATTGTGAAGTTTGAAAAATCCTCCTTACCATCATGCTGAGATCAAGAAATTGATAAATTTGGGGATGTTGTCTAAAATATTCAAGGCAGCTGTTAACTTCATATGTAAAATGTGTGCATTTAATCCAGTCTTTATTTCTGTAAGATTCCTTTAAATAATTAGTAGATTCTCCATAACAGATCTTTTTTTTTTTTTTTTTTTTTATCTCAAGGAGTCAGTGGACTTTAAAGGGGTATTAAATTTACAGGCTTCAGGAAATAACAAGATTATTTGCAAGCTTTTTTTCATTTAAAAATATTCTAGGATCTGGGGAAAAATGGTTAAGAAAGGTAAAGAGCTGCTTCTCTAAATTAGCATTAAAAAAAAAAAAAAAGTGGACAGAAAGGGGGACCTTCCTGGGTAGGAAAAGAATTTTTAGTGGTCAGTATCTTTCTCTTGTCACTCAAAGATAAGAAAAGAAAGAATATATATTGCTAGAAACTCTCAACAAAACACAACTTCATTCCTTAAAATGTAAACTTTCAACTGAAAAGGTGGTTTATAAATGGGATATTGCACTTGGTTCTGAGTTATTATTGTGAT
Organism: Chrysochloris asiatica; assembly: GCF_000296735.1. Classification (NCBI taxonomy): domain Eukaryota; kingdom Metazoa; phylum Chordata; class Mammalia; order Afrosoricida; family Chrysochloridae; genus Chrysochloris; species Chrysochloris asiatica. The sequence continues at coordinate 8,369,224 of NW_006408617.1, forward strand.
AACATTTCATTTGCTCTTTATATGAAATGTATTTAGGTGATATATAGATATAAACCATCAGTGCTATAAGCTACACTTGTGGGTGACTTTTCTAGGGACCTAGTACATAGTCATGTGCTATGGAATGGCATTGTAGGATAAGCATTGGTCTGCTAACAGCAAGGTTGGTTGGTTCAAACTCACCAGTTCCTACTTAGAAACCCTATACAAGGTCTCTGAGTTGGAACAGACTTAAAGGCACTTCGCAAGAACAAAAATAGCATTCAGTCAAAGACAATTTCCAGGGATAGAATTTGTTTATTGTACAATTGGTTATACATTTTAAATGCTACTAAACAAGAAGAATTGCAGTAAGTGTATACAAATGCACCAGGGTTTCATAGATAGAGGATGGAAACTAGCAGTAAGGTCTCCTCAGTTCTCCTTCTCTCGCTGCCAGTTGTAGTGCTTGTCTGGAGCTACCATAGGCCACACTGGTTTCATGTCTGTGTGTATGAAATTATGATTGATAGCATTACAAATTGTCTGGATTCTAATCTTGGGGAAGTTAGAAGAATTTAATATGATTGCAATATTGATCTCCCTGAGTGAACACAACTACCTAATTATAGATTGTGAGAGACACTGTATTTTATTAGAAGCAACAATGAACAAGTAATAGATTGCTTCTTTAAAATTATTATAGTGATTATTTTATCCTAAGAAACAAAAGTTAATCTTCAGTTTCTAACCTTGCTCACTAAAATACAAAATAGACAAATCTTAAAATTACTTGTTGGTAGCTGTGGGTTCAGTTATTTGGGGTTTAGCTAGTTTTCTCCCTCTTTGTTGGTTCCTTCTAGTCATCTATCTATCTATCTATCTATCTATCTATCTATCTATCTATCTATCTATCTATCTTCTTTTCATGTTTACATTTGAAATGTTCTAAAGCATTATTTCAATGATGCCTGAAATATTCTGCTGACTTTATGTAATAGTAAGCAACAACCAAAGGATATTAACACTCAAACCTTTGTTAAGGGACATTAATAATAAATGTCAGTAAGTGAAGAAATGTCCAAGGTTGAAATATACATTACATATGCAAAACCAATTAAATTTCAGAGACATTGATGTAAATTTTGCAGAATTTTTTAAAGTTAATATGGAATAACACATAGATTATAATGGAAAGGATTTTATTGAATAAAAATGAAAGCATTGAAGGGAAGTTACACCATCACCTATTTAAGATATTGCAGAATTACAATGCTTACTACATGCTACCAGTACTTTATCTTTCAAGTAAAGCAATAGAAGAGAATAAAGGACCTCAGACACCATCTGTAAAATATGTAAAAATCAAGCATGCTATGAAACAACCACAAATCAGTGGGAAAGGAAAAAAGCGTATCAATTTGTGCTGCTGGGAAGCACAATCCTTATTTCACATTACATTTCAAAATAAATCTCAGATGAAACTGTTACTATAAAAAATCTTAAACAACTAGAAAAAATGACAGATTTCTTAAACATAAGCATATGGGGGAAAGATAAAGATTTAGCCATTTGAGAGTTATAATTCTTAGTAAAAAAAAAAAAAACTAAATAAATGAGGAAACAAGGAAAATATTGTTAACACCAATGATCAGTAACAGTTTAATATTTCCTCTTACTAAAACCTTTTAGTGTTTTCTCCTATTAGCAGATTTATCTCAAAGAGAAATACTCATTCAGATTCATTCCTGAAATGGGACCTTGAAGAGACTTTATCAGTTTGCCCCATGGTATCTGTAGCCATTTACTTAAGCTTTTGATTCTATAAACTACAAAGTACCATTCCTTAAGCAATCCATAATTTATTTCTGTGGCCTACAACCAAAAACATTCTAAAAACACCAGTGGATCTCTTTATCATAAGTTTATGAGAATATGTAGTCTACCTTATCTTCATCAAACTTTATAAATCAGTTCATTTTCAGATGTAATCTTTTACTATATTGATATTTGAAATAATGCTATTAAAGTTTTAAATCTTTTCATTTATTTTTATAGTTAAATAAAATATGTAAATGATTACTGAAAATACATACTTCATTTTCTTGGTGAATTATCAATTTGGTTTTTTCAAACCTTTTCTCTGTTGGGGATATCTAGATAACCCAGTAATGTTTGTTGCGCCTCAACTATGTACAAAGTGCTGGGATACAATGATGACTATGAATCTCTCTCTTCAAGAAGTTTATTCTAGTGAGGATAATGAACATAGCTGGGAATCCAAAGTTTGCTGCTGTTGATGATGTTAAGTGCTGTGGAGTCAGTTTCTACTCATAGCGACCCTGGGGTTTCCGAGGCTTACTATCTTTTACAGGAGCATAAAGCCTCATCTTTCTCCCATGGAGTGGCTGCTGGATTGGAACCATGGACTTTATGATTCACAGTCCAGTGCTTATCCTACAGCTTTGTAAATCTTATGGGTCACTATGAGTCAGAACTCCTTTGACGGCACTTAACAACAGGGGCAAAATGTTTAATGATGAAGAAAGCATCAAAAGATGGTAGGAATATACACAATCACTGTATCAAAAGAAAGAGTCAATTTTCAACCATTTCAAGAGATAGTATATAATCAAGAACCAATGATACTTAAGCTGCACTGAAGGCATTGGAGGAAAAATTAAAAAAGCTCTAGGAATTGACGTAATAGAAACTGAAATCTTTCATCAAATTGATGCAGCCCTGGAGACCTTCACACATCCATGCCAAGAAATTTGGAAGACAGCAAGCAACCAGGCCAACCGATTGAAAGTAATCCATATTTGTGTCCATTCCAAAGAGAGGTGACCTGACGAAATGTGGAAATCATCACTCAGATGCAAGTAAAATTTTGCTTAAGATAATCTAAATATGGTTGCAACAGTACATCAGCAGGGAACATGCTGAATTCAGAAAAGGTCTTGGGTGGGGGCTATCGCTTCTGATGTCAAATGAATCTTGACTGAAAGCAGAGAATACTAGAAAGATTTTTACTTGAGCTTTATTGACATAAAGGCTTTTGATTGCATGGATCAAACAAACTATGAATAATTTTGTGAATATATTCCAGAACATTCCATACTTATTCAGTATGTATGCTGAATAAATAATCCCAGAAACTGGATTATCTGAAGAAGAACATGGCACCGGCATAGGAGGAAGACTCCCTGACAACCTAGGATCTGCAGATGATACAATCTTGCTTGCTAAAAGTAAAGAGAACTGGAAATACTTACACCTAAATGTAAATAAAGCAAAAATCCTCACAACTGGACCAATAAATAACATCATGATAAATGTAGAAAAGATTGAAGTTATCAAAGATTTCATTTTACTTGGATCCACAACCAACACTCATGGAAGCAACAGTCAGAAAATTAAAGGAAGTATTTCATTAGGCAAATCTGCTGCACAAGACCTCTTTGAAGTGTTAAAGAAGATATAAGTTTGATGACTACGGTGTGCTTGACCCAAGCCATGGTATTTTCAGTTTCCTAACATGCACATAAAAGTTAGACCATGAATAAGGAAGACCGTAGAATAATCAAAGCATTAGTGCATTTGGTTGATGTTATTGGAGAAGAATATTAAAAGTACCATGGACTGCCAGAAGAACAAACTCATCTGTGTTGGAAGAAGTACAGCTTGCATGCACATTAGAAGCCAGGATGGTGAGACTTTGTCTCTAATGATTTGGGCATGTTATCAGGAGGGACCAGTCCCTGTAGAAGGACATCATGCTTGGTAATGTGGAGAGTCAGATAGAATGAGAAAGACCCCCAGAGAGATGGATTGACACAGTAGCAAAAACAATGGGCTCAAACGTAACAATTATGAGTATGACGTAGGACCGGACAGTGTTGCATTCTGTTGTACATAAGATCGTTATGAGTCAGAGGTGACCCAATAGCACCTAACAAAGGTAGAACTGTTTTATTTCGCAAATAGGGAAATCGTTAACTAAAGTACTACTGAAGAATAGTTTTGAAGAGTAGATAATATTAGAAAATGCTAATGACACAATAATGAAAAAGTAGATGTCAAAATATGATTTGTAGGAGGAGATTGTGCTTTGATATACAATATTAATGTTTTTTAAAATATTTTGGATAGTGGAGTTATGAGCAATTTTACTTTTAAATGTATAAAATATTTTTGCAAGGAATAGGTACTTATAAAATTAGACAAACAATTTTATACTAAAAAATCACAAAAGAAGAACTGTAGAAAAGATCATGTAAATAAACTGAATGTAAAAATTGGAGTAATAGAGTTACTTTCAAGAAGGAAAGGAATTAACTATGCAATATTCCTTTTACCACTTTAAGTTACAACATACCACATGAAATCTGGTTAGTTTCCCATTTGGAAAACTTTTCAAAAGTCACTTTGGATTTGGCTTTTCAAATCTTTATCATAATATAAATTTTCTAATAAAGAACTTAGCATGTATTTGCATTTTATGGTTTAAATAAATAATTTTGTTGACATGAGAAGTTAAGATATAATAAAAAGACTATTGTGTATTCAATTAAACAGATCACTAATTCTTATTAACTCAGCTAAATTTTAGACAATGTGATTTATTGCATAATTTTAAAGTGTTTTATTAATAGCATAATCCACCCATTAAAAGTATGCAACTCAATTGTTTTTAGTATATGCACAGTCATTTTCATCACATCAAAAAGAAACTCTGTATGTTTTAGGTCTCATATTCCTATCATCCATGTCCCAGTTCCCAGTCTTAAACTATGGCTAATCTATTTTTTGTCTCTATAGATTACTAGTTTTTGTGACTAGTTTATGTCACTTACCATAATGTTTTCATGATTCATGCAAGTTGTAGCATGTATCAGTATTTCATTCATTTTTTTAAGATTGAATAATATTCCATTGTGCGATCGTACCACATTTTGTTTATTCATGTCATCAATTGATGGATGCCTGGATTGTTCCCACATTTTGGCTATTCTAAATAATTCTGCTATAAACATTCCTTACGTGTGTGTGTGTGTGTGTGTGTGTGTGTGTGTGTGTGGAGACATATATTTTTGTTTTTATTGGGTATATACCTAGGTCATATGGTACTATGAGCCTCCAAATCGCCTCCATAGAATCCAATAACAACAAACACAACTATCAAAAGATCGGAAGTTCTCACCCACTAAGAGGCACATTAGAAGGCAAGACTGGTGATGTGTTTCTGAAATATCACAGCCTTAAGAACCCTAGGAAGCAGTTCTATTCTGCACACATGGGCTCACTGTGAGTTGACTGTTGACAACTACCACCACCAACAACAACAACATGGACATTGTGTTTTAGGAACTGTGTGACTGCTTTCCAGAGCACCTACAGCATTTACCTTTCCACCAGTAATGTGTGAGAGGGTTCCAATTTCTCTACAATCTCTTGTTATCTGGCTTTTTAATTGTAGCCATCTTTGTTGTTGTTAAGTGCTGTCGAGTCAGTTCTGACTCATACCAACCCTATATAGGGTTTCCAAGTAGAGTCTGAGTGGATTTGAACTGCTGACTTGGAGGTTAGCAGACTGTTGCTTATCCCATAGTGCCACACCAGGACTCCATCTAGCCATCATGTTGTTTGTTGTTAAGTGCCGTTGATTCAGTATTGACTCATAGTGACCCTGAATAGAGTTTCCCAGGAACAGCGAAATTTCTGTTTTACTATGGGTTTTATGTGGGCTTCTCTGATGAGTAATGATATTAAGCATCTTTTCATATGACTATTTACCACTTGGAGACATGTCTATTCAGATCCTCTGCTCAATCTTAATTGGAATGGTGTAACTTTTTATTAAGAGCATTTTTTCTTGTAATATATCTGTGAGTAGCAGTTTACTATGGCATTTTGCCTGAGTTTGCGAAGGATGATTTTGATGATCTCATGGGTTATGTTTGAGAAATTAATGAAAAAGAGCATAAGAGAAAAATGAAAGTATGTTGATCATTAATTCTCTCTTATATCCAGTACCTTCTTGTAGCTCCTGGGGTGTACAGTCTGACAATTAGTGTCATTCCAGGGTATATTGTTTGTTAAATTCTGTTGAGTTGGTTCTGTCTCGTAGTGATCCTATGCAGGGTTTCTATGGAGCAGATGGTGAGTTTGAACTACCAGACTTGTGCCTCCTAGTACAGTGCTGATCTTACAGCACTACACCAAGAGTCCTCCAGGATATATGGTAGAGCACTATTGTTTTCCTTTGTTAAATTAATGCTTTTATTTTTTAATAGAGAGCACATATACATGGTTAAAAAATAAACAGTTAAAGCATACCTTTCGATACATTTTCCCCATGCACAAAACCCCCACCTCCAACAAATTGGTCATCATTCTATTCATTTCTTGGCCTTTTTCCATATTGTCTGTGCTCATGCATGTCAGGAGCCAGCCCCGACAGTCTTTTTGGGGGTCCTTAGAGAGATGTATGGCATCGGCAAAGAAATGAAGCTCACAGAATCAATGGGTCTCAATGAATGGTGAATCTTCTCCTCTCACATTTTATTTCTCCTCTTTTTTTTTTTTTTCAGATTCTCAAACAGCTTTTATACTACTCTATACCATCAATCTATTAATCATTCTTTTCAAAGTAGTGGTCTAAATCATACATATTAATCATTTCAATATAGAACATCAAGAGCATCAAAATCTTCCTTGTTCCCCTTTACATAGTTAGACAATATCTGATTTCTGTAAGCAAACCTTATTGTTCTTAAAATGTCAGGTTAACCTTAAAACATAATTCTAAATCTTAACTCCTATTTCTACCTTCACCTATTATTTTCTGTAGATTCATTAATCACAACATGTACCTAAACATTATTTGCTATGGT
>NW_006408617.1:8388708-8392438 GCF_000296735.1 Chrysochloris asiatica
TGAGCCTGCTTGGTCTGGTATTCTGTGTTGTTGTTGGCGGAGCTCTTTGCTACACGTCCACCCGATCCACCATCTTGTTTGTTCTCCAGGATGAACCACTCTTTATAGAGGTTCTCAATGAGTCAGAACTGATTCAATGGCACTTAACAACAACAATAAAGTATCGTGGGCTACTAACCTCAAGGTCAGTCGTTTGAAACTACCAGCTGTTCTGCAGTAGAGAGATGAGACTTTCTGCTCCTGTAAAGATTTACAGTCTCGGAAACCCTGCACAGGATCGCTATGGGTTGGAACCGACTTGACGGCTTACCACCACAACCACCATCAACAATAAAATACTTAAAACTTTAACAGCATAAGAATGTTGTTGTTGTTGTTAGGTGCCATTGAGTGGAATGTGCTAAATAGCATTTCCATTTTTGCTTCCCTTAAAGTCTTAATTTCTACTATATCATTTTTCATTTTATATGCCTTCTCATTTCTTTATCACTCAATGACCACAGTTACTGAGAGCACATATGTGCTATAATTTTAGGTATAATTTTTTACAACAGATTTTGTACCTTTGTATCAGTCAGGACTATGAATTACAAAAGATAGAAGTCCAATTTAAAATAGCTTAAACCAACGGAAACCTGAACCACTACTATTGAGTTGAATCCCACTTGGAGTGTCCCTCTGTCTGTTTCCAAGACTGAACATCTTTGTAGAGCAGGCTACTTCATCTTTCTCCCGGGAAGTGGTTGGTGGGTTTGAACTGCCAACCTTTCAGTTGTAAGTGCTCATCTTACAATGCCACTAGAGCTTAGGTGAATTTATTGGTTTGCTTACCTGGGGAAAACAAAAGGTAAATGGAGACATAGCAGCAACTATGGTCTCAAACAATGACAAGTGAATCTTTCTCGAACTCTGCATCTTTCTAGTTTGCTTAATTCTGATTTGTTCATATGTCAGAGTTTCTGTTTCCACTCTCTTCTTTGCTCCCCCATTCTCCTTGCACCCTACCTATGGGTCACTGGCAGTTGCAAGAGGGAATGAGGCTCTTTTCTGATAGCACTCTCAAATTTCTTAAAAAAACAGTTTAAGTCATGTAACCTAATTAATGTGATGAGGAAAAAAATGCAAATGGAATCATACTAATCATTCTAATTGGTCAGGTCTGGCCCATATGACTATCCATTTCTGAAGTTCCATACGGTTACAATTGGAATCTTGGTGTGGTATCACCATAGGATAAGCACAGGACTGCTAACCGAAAAGTCAGAAGTTCAAAACAACCAGGCGCTCCTCGAAAACCCTATACAGGGTCAGTATGCGTCGGAAGTGACTCATAGACACTCAACAACAACAACGTGGGTTAAAAAAAAAATTGTGTTCATGGCAATTAACTTAGTTTACATATATACCAGAGCTACTTTATTTTCTAGGAACAGATACTCTATATTTTTTGGTTAATCGATGTGACAAGAGATTTTTGGTCTGAGATAACAGAACAAACTTCTTTGTCATTGTCAACAACTGCTTCTTGCCATTAGATAAGACTGGGCAACTCGTCTTCTTAAACATTGCTTACAATAAAGATAAATGGTCATTTGGACCAACCCTTTAAGCAAGAGTAACAAGAAAAGCTGAATGGAGTGTAACAGATAGAGGCAGAGGAAACATTTAATAAGATAATGCTCCCACATTTTCTGGAATCAATTTGAAAATGTCAGCCTAAGGATTTAAGGCATCTGAAGAATACCAGGGAGCATGATGGCTCGAAAGAATAGGCACTAGACTAGGAACCACAAGGTTGGCAGTTTGAGCCCACCAGCTGCTCTTTGGGTAGAAAGATTAGACTTTCTGCTTCTGCAAAGGTTTAAATCTTCATAACCAACTCGATGGCACTTAACAACAACCAACAGACATGTTGTTGCTATTAAGTGCCGTCGAGTCAGTTCCAACTCATAACTACCCTGTATAGGTTTCCGAGGAGTAGCTGGTAGATTTGAACTGCCAACCTTGCACTTAGCAGTCCGTGCTTATCCTACAGAGCCACACCAGGATGGTTAGATATATCACAATTAACTGTAAAAACAGGCATATCAAAGGAAAAGTACACATTACCTTTAATTGGTAGAATCGAATAGCATCAAGAGCATGAGTGAAAGTCTGAGACAAAAAAATATTTCAGTCAGTGCACCAAATGAAAATAACTACTAATCCAGAAAATTATACTCAGTGAACATATTCTTAAAGCAAATAAATAAATAAATTAGATCTTAACTACAAACTGAGTTTATCACCAGCAAACCTGCATTAAAGTAATTCCTTTATATAGTAGTAAAAGGATTTTGAGGCAGATGAAGCAATAAAGAACAAAGAGGATGATAAATGTGTGGGTAAATCTAAATGAAATTTGGCTTCATAAAATAATGATGAAATTGAATAGAGAAAATTAAAATACACAACAGCAAAATAATAAGTCAAAAGGAAGTTAAATGGAGTTAAATTTATTCTGCAGTTCCTGAATTGTCTGGTGAAGGAAACTAGATTTTGGTAAGCTAAGGATTCACTTTATTGTTTCTAAGTGAATTCTAAGCAACTGGAAGAGTGTATACCAGTAGAGGGAACCATGCAGTGTAAATAGAGATCACAAAACCAGAAAGAAACTGTAACATTGCAGAACCAGGACAGATAGAAAACATGATAGTAAAAGCACAGCCAAATACTTACATAATTAACACAAAATGTGAATGAATTAATCATCTCATATAAAGACAAAGATTTTTAGACTGTATAACTAAATTCAACAATAGGCTGTTTTCAAAAGAATGTTTGAAAGCAAAAAAAGGATGGAAAATGTATCCAAGATAACACAACAGGTTAGGCGTGTCAGATCATACAAATTACAAATTTATAAATCAGAGTAATGTTGCACCAGAGTTTATATTTTCAAATGTGTCATTTCAAATATATATTTATGATGAAACGTAAAACTTGACTCCTGAAATTGTTACTTGCTAATGTTAGTTGTCAGTGATGCAGCTCAAACTCACAGCAATCTCACATACAACAGAACGAAATGTTGCCTGAGCAGTCTTCACAGTTGTTGGCATGTTTAGTCTAATACTGCAGCCACTGTGTATTTTGAGTGCCTCCCTTTGGTAGCATAGTGTTTATGAGTCGGGCTGCTAACCTCAAGGTCAGCAGTTCAAAACTGCCAGCCGTTCTGCAGGTAAAAGATGAAGCTTTCTGCTCCCGTATAGATTTATTTACAGCCGTGGAAACCCTGTGCTGGGTCACTATGCGTAGGAACCAACTCCACGGTACAGAACCACCACCTAACCTGAGTGGTTCATTTTCTGGTTCTGTGTTAGACAGTCTCCTGTTCTGATCCATAGGGTTTTCGTTGTCTGCATTTCAGAAGTTCATTTCCAGGCTTTTCTTCCAAATCTGTCTTATCAGGAAACCCGTCAACCGTGGCTAACCCTGTTGGTGTATGGGGATACCAGTGGTGTCATTTCTAGCTTCACAAAACAAGTAAGCCACTGTAGTATGGCAAAGTGACAGGTAAGTAGTAGATATAGAAATAGAGTGGCTAAGAATGATACAAAGAACAGGCATAACAAAATAGCATTAAAAATGATTTCACCACTTGAAAGGCCAAGCAGACCAGCCTGGAGCGGCTAGAAGAATGGAACATACTTCTTGAAAGAAAGACCGACAGGGAAAATACAAACAATAA
>NW_006408617.1:8392538-8400089 GCF_000296735.1 Chrysochloris asiatica
GTACCTAAACATTATTTGCTATGGTAACTGACAACACAGTTGTTTCTCATGATTGATTAAACAAGAAAAACAAGAAGCATTTAAAGTTTTGTAGTTAAGAAGAAACGGAACAACTTCCTTATACTAAAAACTTCTCTATACAAAATATCTAGTTAAATTTCTGCTTATGATCTATTACTATTCCCTTAGCCCTAAATTGCATTTTTGGCTAATTTTCTAGAGGTCTTGATGTCCCTGACCGAAACTACACAGAATGTTGAATGTAATCTTAAACTTGAACTGGCAAAAACTTTAGCTGGTTTTTCCTAGTGGTGAAACGTATTGCTAGTGTGAAAAGTATTCTTTAGGACTGCGCATGATTGAATATGATGTGAAGGTGCCTAAAAACAAGTTTCAAATCTCTAATATAATTCTTACTAAGATTCTACTGAAAACTTTTATTATAAAGTCAAGAAAATTAAAAATAAGCTGATTAAAACAAAGAGACAGAAACTGCAGAGTCCCCACATGAGATCCCTCCTGGGGCCTTGCCTTCCAAGGGGAGACCCAATTAGCCTTTCATGCTTAGGGTCCTCCGCCACTCTGCCCCTTGGTGACATGGCCTCTGCCAAACTACAAAGCCAGCAAGGTCCCCGCATGAAATCTCCTGTTGAGACTCTGCCAAATCAACGAGGAGGCACCCATTGCTGCTCTGCAGTATAATGGGCTTTCTTCATGCATAGGGTCTCCTGCTGCTCTGTGTTGTTGCGATGTATTTGTGATCATAGCCATCATGGCCCCTAACTGTAATATTATCATTGAAGAGTTTTACTAAAAACTTCTATAATAAAATCAAGAAAAATAAAAAATGAACTATTCATAAAAGGAAAAGACAGATACTGAAAGTCCCCCACATGAGGCTCTCCCTAGAGCTTTGCCAACCAGGGAGACACTCTTTTGTCACTTTGCTAAAACAATGAGCTTTTCATGCACAGGGTTTCTCGCCCTTCTGTTACTCCATGACATGGCTTCTGATGTTGTTGCAATGTATTTCTTCTCAGAGCCATCATGGCCCCTGCCACATGCAAACAAACACTAAAAAGCATACATTTCTCCCAACTTTTATGTAATTGGTTACATATTATATCTTTGTTTTGCTTCATATTTTTTAAGCCCAACAATTGTTGAGGACTTTCCATATAAATATTTGAAGAGTTTCATGTATTATATTTACTACTTTATAGTATTCCACTGGTTGAAAATACAATAATTGATTTATTATTATTCAGAATCCTATTATATATATTTTTTATCTTATTGTTAACACAAAGAAGGCAATAATGAATAATACTCTACACAGGATCTCAATGTGTACAGGAATCTATAAGGCCTGTAAGTGAAGTGAAATTACTGGGTAGCATGTATGTACTTGTTTAATTTTTAAATGTTTATTTACTTTTTTGTTTTCAGATTTGTTTATCGTGCCTTCCCTATCTTCAGATGCATAATTATAGTGTTGAATAGGACTGGACCAAAGATCTGATTTCATGGCATCATTCTAGAGACTCCTCCTAGGGTTATACCTATATATCAACATACTTTAAATATGCAGCTTATTTGATGTAATATCATTTGGCAATCTTCCAACATATATTTAACCATCTTGACCATGAAGATAGCCACTAGAAGAGGGAGCTTTTGTCAAGTTGTTCTTTAATTTCAGATATTCTCCTCTCCCTTCCTCAGGTCTTCTAGACTAAATAAATTATATGAACAACATGAAGACTAGTCAATCACTTACTAAATGACAAAATTAAAAATAATCACATCCATTGTTGGCAAGAATACAGTGAATCTGGTGCTTTCAGACACTGTTCATTGCAATTATAATTGGCACAGCCCTTTTGGAAAGCAATTTGGCAACATTTGAGAAAAAAAGATAAAAAAAAATCATACTGTCTGATCCATTAATACCCTTTCTGGGAATATATCCTAGGGAAATTGTGCAAAATATGGAAAAGGTCATATGTTTAAAGATGTTGATTGATGTGATATGTGCAGTAAAAATCTGTAGCAACTGAAATGTCCAATGATACATTTTGGCACATCCATAATAATTCATCGCCTTCAAGTCAATTCTGACTTGCAGTGACTCCGAAGAATGAAGTAGAACTGTCCCATAGGGTTTCCAAAGGTGTTTCAAAATTCCACCGAAGCTTTTTAAGGACATTATATTCTTCATTATTAGTGTCCTCATTTAAAGAACTACTTAAAAATAAGACAATTATGAACAACTTATACAAGAAAGAAGAAAGAGAAGATCACCCAAACAGATTACTTCTTGATACTTCACTCAATTTTATTTATTTCTTTAAAATAAACTAAAACTTTTAACATGGCAAAAAATATAGTGCACAAAAATCCACTAAGCTTGTGAAGATAGACTCTAGATAGCTTACCCATTTAGTTGTGTAGCCTTAAAAAAAGAAAAAAGCTTAAGGAAATATAAAGAGAAAAGAACCCTTTATATATGAGTTAATTTGTTCATTTAACGTGAAGTAGGAAGGAACATTGTGAAGCATGCATTTTCCCCCACTAACTCTTTGGGAAATGAATAAGGTGACATTAACTCTCTTTATTGAAATACATTTTTTAGCATGGACTATCTTGTTATCTTTGCCCAGCTGATTATTATATTATCTTCAAAATGTTAAGCTCACAGTTAATTTCAAAGAGAATGCAAAGAGAATAAGAGTGTCCTTTCATGTTTGAAGCACTGTATTTTACAGTTCCATGTACTTATTGTTCCTGTCAAGTGAACTGAGTTTGATTTTCTCCCTAATAAAGATGTTATTTTCTAACCCAGTGCACCAATGAGTAAATGGGATAATTTTGAAGACACAGTGGAGAACAACAGCGCAGATTTCATAGATCTCAAGGGGACTTACTTCTGATGTACTTCCTGTATGTAGTTCACTTGGTTGATTATTCACGAAGAGATCAAAATTTACCAAGAACCCTTAGTGTTTTGATTACTTAAGGAAAAAATTCCTCTTTCTTCCCCAGCCCTGTACTCTTTAAGGAAATCAATGCTATATTTCTTGCATATAACTTTCAATTTCAAACCCAGAGATTTCACTTGCTGCTGTTTCAACTTCTCCACCACCACTTGATAGTTCAAATACTTATGAGCATATATATATAAAATGCCACTAGGCTTCTGAGCTCTGAAGTTATATTCATTTAAAAAAATGTGTTTATAGTTCAGTGCTCAGCTGTAGTGAGGGATAGTGATGACATAACAAAATGTGAAAATTTAGAAAAAAGGTTATCTGTGTAAATGAGACAATATTTCCTATGTAATTAAACTTATTGATAGTACTACTTTGGATAAAATAAAAGCAATTAAGAATCTTTGAAGTGTTAGGATGTGTGATAGTTAAAGTTTTGTATCAACTTGTCTGGGCCAGGATTCTCATTGGTAATATCTCCTGAAGATACCTAATACACTGTAATTACCTCCATGATGAGATCTATTATTAGCAGCCAGTCAACTGAAAGCACATTTCCTCAGGGGTGTGGCCTGCTCGCAGTATACTTGGACCATGTGGAAAAGCTGGTTTGCTTTTTGCTGGGTCTGGACCCTTGTCATCTGACTGCTGGATATTAGGATATGAACCAACAGCCTGTTGTTCCTAGAGTCATTAGCATTCTGCCATCTTACTTGGATTCATTCACCTCTACAGCCAGAAGCCTGCCATTTGATCCGACAATGTTGAATCCCTCAGCCTTTGCAACTGTGTCACTTAGGAGAAACCGCCACTCTGATATATGACCAACGGATTTGAAACTTTCCTGACTTTGAAACCGTGTGAGCTATTACTAACATGACTACATATATGTTAATATATAATATATATATAATTGTTGTTAAGTACCGTGGAGTCAGTTCTGACTCATAGTGAACCTGCACATGGTTTCCTAGGCTATAAATCTTTACAGGAGCAGAAAACCTCATCTTTCTCCCGCAGAACGGCTGGTAGTTTTGAACTGCCTGACCTTGAGTCCACCTTAGCAGTCCGATTTGTAACCACTACGCTATGTATATATATGTATGTATATGTGGGATTAAGCACTGGACTGCAAGGTGGGTTTGAACTACAAGGTCAGCAGTTCAGTCTCACCAGCTACTTCTCAGAAACTCTGTACAGGGGTGCTCTGCATTGGAACCTACTTGATGGCACTTAACAACCACAATGTGAGTTTGAACTGCCAACTTTATAGTCCAGCATTTATCCTACAAAGTCACACCAGGATTCCATATACACATGCGTGTGTCTGTGGTGCTGTAGGATAAGCACTTGACAGCAAGGTTGGTTTGAACCATATGGTCATCAGTTTAAACCCAAAGAGTTTAAATCTTCTTGGGAGCAGAAAGCCTCAAAATTCTCCTGCTGATCCTACAATGATGCACCAGGATCCCTTATATATGTATTTATATTATATAAATATACCTAATTATATAATATCTAAAATCCACTGGTTTTGCTTCTGTAAAGAACCCCCCTAAGATAGTATGTGTTAGATATAGAATGTTGTTGTTGTTATGTGCCATGGAGTCGGTTCTGACTCATAGTGACCCTGTACAGGGTTTCCAAGGCTGTAAAAATTTACAGCCTTAGATATAGAGTAGCTAAGCATTTTATAGGTATTGCTGTTAAGTGCCCTCGTGTCAGTTCTGACTCAGTAACCCTATGCACTACAGAACAAAGCACTGCTCTGTCTTGTACCATACTCACAATTGTTATGTTTCAGCCTATTGTTACTGCCACTGTGTCAATACATCTCATTGGGGATCTTCCTCATTTTTGCTGATCCTCCATGTTATCAAACATGATGTCTTTTTCCAGAGACAGGTATTAGATTATTTATTGCTTGACACAACCTTAGGAGACAGATGTTATTATTATCTCCAGTTTATAGATGTTGAAATGAAGAGGTAGATAAAGGTTAAATAGCATTTTTATGGCTCAAAAATGAATTGTTGATAGAGTCAAAGCACCAGGACAGAGCTGCAAACACAAACCACAAAGCGTACTGCTTTTGCTTATGAGCTTTCGGAAAAGTAAAGCGATTGCATTTTCAACATTTTCCCCTGCTGAAAGCACTTCTTAATGGAAGTGAAATCGTAGAGGAAATTATATATGTATATAATTATATATATATATAATATGTTAAGGATTCTGTCTGAATACTCAGTTTGAAAAATGAAATTAATTGATTTGACTACTAACAAAAAATTTTATTGGGGGCAAGGTGTATTTCTGCTATTATTTGAAGAAATGGATCATTGTATTTTTTCAGTCTATATTTCCTTTACTGAGGTTTGCAGTTGGGAAACCAGCATTCTGTATTTAATTCTTCCCTATAACTCATATAAGAGTTACATGGTATCATTAGTGGGGTCCTGGTGTGGTGCTGTAGGATCAACACATGACTGCATAGTTGGTTGAACCACAAGTTCAGTGGTTCAAACTCATCAGCCGCCCCTCAGAAATCTATACAGGGTCTCTATGTGTTAGAACCGACTCAGTGGTTTGGCAAATATTTATGAAGGGTGATGATTTTCATATATATGAAATCCAGAAAAATAACTAAAAATATTTAAATCAGTGATATCAGTAGTTACAAATTCAATGATTTACTCTTGTTCAAACTGCAGCCTACTTTTATACTTATTTTAAACTCATATTCAGTGTCATGTTTTTAATCGCCAACTTTACCAGTTGCTAAACTAATTTACCCAGCAGTACCTAGTTTAACATACAAGGTGCTATGAATCATATCAATCATGATCATATTTTTGCTAAACATAGTAATGTTGTATTTTATGCAATTGACTACTTTTAGCCTATGGCTTAAAGAGATCACAGAAAGACTATTAAAAAATAATTTGCTCTATATTTGAAGCTTTGTGCTTCAAAATAGAATGGTTAGATTTGGCATTATACATTGCAGCTCAATTATTCTTTCCTCCAATTTGCTTTGCCTTATTTTCAGTTCCTTTTTATACAGTCAGTGCACCTCAAATCTAAATTAATGTTTTGTAAAATCCCAAATAAATAGCAAGATTTCATAATTCCTGAGAAAGAAGAAAGAGATAATAAGTGAATATAGGGAAAATGGAAAGTTAAGAGTTTCTGTACCCTAAAATTACATATCCGTTTATTTGGTATTACTTTATATCCATTAGCCTTGTGTGTGCGGCAGGTTCAGGCTAGGTGGTACATACACTTAAATCATTTAATAGTACTTTATTGTTACATTCATTTACCTCTTCAAAGTTATTTAGTCTGTTTGCCATTATTTTGTCATCTAAAATACTTCGCATTTATATTGTCTTATTCCTGTTAAATTATGTGATAGCCATAAGAAACCTATTCACCAAGGATGCAATTACAAAATTTGCATGATATATAATTATATGCTGTTGCTGTAATGTGCCATGGAGTTGGTTCCGACTCATAGCGACCCTGTACTAGGTTCACAGGGTTTCTGAGGCTGTAAATCTTTACAGGAGCAGAAAGCCTCATCTTTCTCCCGCAGAACAGCTGGTAGTTTCAAACTGCTGACCTTAAGTTTTGCAGCCTGATTCGTAACCACTATGCTACCAGAGCTCCTTATATAATAATATATAATTATAAAAATATAGAATTATTCTTATAAAATAATTTTAGTTGGTGGTTTAAAAAAATGTTATTATGAAAACACGTATTTGATAGAGTTAATAATAATTTTATTATAATGTGTCAAATTTAATGTTTCTCATTGTTTTCACAGTGAGAAAAACATATTTATATGTTTTATCCATTTTTTCAGGAGGTGATGTCTAAAAAACATAAAAGCCACAACTTAACTATACTAATAATTGTTAATATAAATAATATGTGGATACCATACACATACAGTACATACTAGTTGAAACAGAAATGCATGCATATAATTGTTGTTGTTAAGTGCCGTTGAGTCCATTCCAACTCATAGCGACCCTGTACAGAGTTTCTGAGAAGTAGCTGGTGGGTTGGAACTGCTGATTTAGTTGTTTGCAGTGCAGTGCCGATCCTACAGCACCACCTGAGGAGTCTATGCATATAGTATTAGACACAAATAATAGAGTCGAATATATGAATAATGTTCTGGATAGAGATCAAAAGGACACTTTTCTTTTAACAAAGCATAATGTTGCTTAGGATTTGATTTTTTTTAAATGGGAAACATTATTTTCACTGAGCAAATGCTTTTTATACTGGTAAATCAGCAGCATTGTCATTGTAGGGGTTATTTCAGAGATCCATAAAAGAGATAATGCTGGCTTGGTAGGCTTGGACTAGAAACTTTGGTTTGGATTAATTTAATTGCTAATGCCTTGCTTTTGACTTTAAATTTTGTATTAGGATTATGTGACTTGTTTTGGAGCTGTTTTGTGCAATTATCAAATATGTGCGTTCTGTTTATCCAAATGAGAACTGGTGTGGTTTTATAGGATGAACCACTCTTTTTTTTTTTTTTTTT
>NW_006408617.1:8408689-8425569 GCF_000296735.1 Chrysochloris asiatica
GATTGACTTTGCAGTCCAGGAGTGGAGGGCCCTGGGACCATCAAGGGAGAAGAGCGGAGTGTGGGACCCTACCCAGAGAAACAGTGACGCCAGAGATGGAGGCAGAGAAGATGATGTGGAGAGATGGAGCAGCTGGGGACTCTAGACCCAGAGAGGGAGAGGGACTGTGTGCTGATGACCAGGGGGCAGGCTTGCAGGGTGTATACCCTTTGGTTGGTTAATGATACATGGAGGGGATTGTAACCATGGCAATGAAACGATATATACGATAGGATGAATGTAAATTAAAGTTCTCCCATGTAAACTATCACATAATTCACAATAAAACATTAAAAAAAAATGATTGCAATTTTGTTGTAGTTTTATTCTATTTGGTTTTTGGTCCCTACTCCCTCAAAGCATATTCAATTGCTTTAAACAATGTACTAAAATCTGGTACTTATTTTGGTAAATGCTACAATGTCTTGACTTTATAATGCCCTGTTTTTTCTCTTCATTCATGAAAATACAATATAATCCATCACCTGTGTTATTTCTATGGTTGTTGTTGTTGATGTTAAGTGCTGTTGAATTGGTTCAGATTCCTATCAACCCTGTATAGGGTTCCCTAGGAGCATCTGGTGGGTTTGCACTACTGACCTTGTGGTTTGTAGTCCAGTGGTCCACATACCAGTCCCTATGCCATCATTGAATAAAGGACTTGGTGTGGTTTAAATCACCATATTTTTGAAAACTTGACCAATTATTCTTCACCACGATCAATCATATGTTAAATGATCTAGTGTTACAATTTTAATTTAAACATAAATAGATGCTTGCATATAAAAGAGCAAAGACTTACTGAGATCCTGGTGTGGTGCTATTGGATAAACACTGGACTACTAACCAAAAGGTCGGTGGCTTAAAACCACCAACTGCTACATGAAAGCCTTATGCAGGGTCGCTATTAGTTAGAATCAGTTCAACGGCACTGAACAACCACAACAATAAATTCTGATTCAATCTCTCAGCCTAAGGGAACTATAAGGATTAAAACATATTATCAATGATGAAACTTACTGGACAATACTTGTTCTGTTGTAATAGGGTGTGTATGAGTTAGAGCCAACTCAATAGCACCCAACAACAAAAACAGAAAACTACTAACAAATAAGGATGCTGGTCCTTTGTTGAACTTCGTTGTTGTTGTTAAGTGCCATTGAGTTGGTTTCCAAGGAGTGGTTGGTGAGTTTGAACTGCTGGCCTGTAGTTAGCAGACCAGTACTTACTTACCTACAACACCATACTAGGACTCTGAACCTAGTCTAGATTTCACATAAATTTCTCTTCCAATATGGACCATTCAGTTTGTTCCTTGACTTGGTTTAGGCGGGGAGAGAAATGACTTTCTTTTAGCATAGGGTTTGGATGGAGCCATATCTCTTCAGTTGAATTTGGAGAATCTTTCTGTGGAAAATTATTTTTGATTCTTATTTATGTAATTTAATTAGTTTCTCTATTACTGTAATCCTGATGAATGCACATGAAGTTCATCTTCCTAAGGGAAAACATTCTTCCTTTATAAACCTGTCAAGGCCCACGCCATTTGTACTTAGATTTTACTTTATCATTAGTCCCCTTTGACCAAACAAGTGTCCTTTTTTCTTTAGATTGCATTTCTTAAGCCCTGTAGTATGTAGTATGTACCTCCTCTCACTCTGCACCCACTAATGGTAGCATGACTTCGTCATTAGATTAAAATCCTCAGTAAGATTGTATCCTATTAGGAGCATTACTGGCTGGGGTATTGGAGGGACTTAGTTCTTCACAAAAACTTGTCAACAATGTTAGCCTCATGTGCTTTTGAATTGAGTTCAGCAGTAAAGACTTTATTCTGTAGGTATACAAATGCTGCTTCATACTGGTTTCCAAACAGAAAACGTAGAAAAATCAAATTGAAAAGAAAAAAGAAGTTTGATGAAATTTGGCTTTGATGCTGAAGAATTTAATAGTCTCCAGGGAGGGATGAGAAAAGTGCTCCAACGATGTCTTTGCCCTATAATAATTTAACCTGGCATCCTCCCAGCATCACTCAGTCTGCCACTGTGACTTGCATATACAATTTCACTTTCACTTGTGCAGACATTATAAAGTAATTGGTATGCACCAAAGTGTTCTTTAACGAGTGTTGTTCTGGTTGTGTATGTTTACCAGCTCCTACAATAAAGGCAAAATCTGTGCCAGGAGTTGATGTGCCACTGATGAATATACAAAATCAATTGCTTGTGTGGATGCAGTGCAGTGAATTAATTTGGTTTATCCATGAATTTTATTTTTCTACTTTTAAATTTGGGAAGCAGTTCCAACTAGCATTTGTGCTTCTAAAGTAAGGAGTTAAAAGTCTTCACTGCTAAGCCTTATGTTATTGCTTTCAAATGTAAAAAATATTTAAAACCTTGAATAATTATTTCTGTATAATTTTAATATTGTTTTTGTTAGGAAAGTAAATATTATCTTAATTTTCATGCAAATAGGATACCTCTCCTTCCCCCCGCTCCCCAATGTGATAAGGCTGTAAACTTTGACTGATAAAATGTTTTGGCATATTTATATTGCCTAAATTTATATTTTAAGGAGCTCTGGTAGCGTAGTGGTTATGAATCGGGCTGCAAACCCGAAGGTCAGCAGTTCAAAACTACCCGCTGTTCCGCGGGAGAAAGATGAGGCTTTCTGCTCCCATAAAGATTTACAGCCTCAGAAACCCTGTACAGGGTCACTATGAGTGGAACCCACTCCACAGCACACAACAACAACAACAACAAATTTACATTTTACTTAGCCAATTTAAATTCATTCTGTTCTGTTTTTCAAAGTCTTTCAGGTTTGTGGCCCTTCCCTTTCTCATAAATAAAGATCTTACATAAAATGTTTTGCATAAATTATGTGGATGTTATCCTAATAAACCTCTCTATAATCTAGATAAATATGTTGGTACATATTGACTATTTCTAATTAGAAAGCTATTTCACGATTCAGTTCAATGTGTTCATTAGATTGCAAAGTATCTCTAAAACAGGATTATTTAATAAATGAAATCTCAACCATTATTAAAATAAAACCTGCTGTTATCATTGATAAATGCTATTGAGCCAGTTTCAACCCATAGCAACCCTGTACAGGCTTTTTGGTGAGCCTGAGCCACTGACCTTGTGGATCAAACCGACTTTGCAATCCAGTGCGTGAACCCACAGCACCACACCTAGTGCATATTTAATAAGAACTATATGGAGTCCTGGAGTCCTGGTGTGACACTGTGGGTTAATGGGCCAGACTGCAAAGCCATTTGAACTGCAAAGTCAGAGGTTCAAGCTCACCAGCTGCTTCTCGGAAACCCTATACAGGGTCGCTATGGGTCGGAACCGACTCGACAGCATTTCACAACAACATATGGAGTCCTGAGGTGGCTCTGAGGGTGAACATGCTGGACTGCAAAGTCGATTTGAATTGCAAGGTCAGTGCTTCAAACTCACCAGCTGCTCCTTATAAATTCTATAGAGTCACTATGGGTTAGAAGTGACTCCAAGGCACTTAACAACATATCATCGTAGTGATAGTGGTACAAAGCCATTCGTTCTGAAATTTAATTGAAATATTAGTTAGACCTTTAAAATGAATAATATATTCTATATAATAAAATATAAGCCACTGAATAAATAAACCATGTTTTTTTCTTCTATGTTGACCCATACTTTAAATCTGTCTTTAATATCATAGTGACTAAGTATAAATCCACCTGCTTTGAAACACTCCTGAAGCAGTTGTTATTCTAGACCCAAAATGAAGTGAGAATTTTTTTTCTTATACACTTGTTATGTTCTATTTATGTGTCACAGAAGACACTGATTTTTCAAGCTTGGACTGGATTCTTTCAGAATGCATTACCCAGTGGCCTATAGCATGATACTTGGATTTCTGTGACAAAGGTAGAATGAGCAATGGCAGCTGTCACCAACTTTATTATCTTCTATCTTTTAGATCCTTTATCTTTTTTTTTTCCAGTCATCAGAGAGATCTCTACTCATCACAGTTTCTATCTGGAAAATGGAGGAAAGTAGCACTTTACCTAGTTCAGAACAGTTTTCAAAGGATTGTATGTGATGGTTGTACCTTAAAAGTGTAGGTTGACAGGATGTTTTAAAATTATTATGAATTCAAATATTTCTCTCCTGTTATCTCCTACTGCCAAATATAATGTTATTTTAGCTCAGCAAATCGAGTAGAATTATCTCCAATTTATAGACTTGACTTCACATCCTTCATGTTTATTATTAAGAAGACAGATGTGTGCTGGAAGATCTTGGGAAAATGTAGTGATAATTTTATTTATACAAAGGTAGATAAAATGTTTCTCTTGGCTTGATAGGATAGGACATAATTTGAAGTATTTCTACCCAATATAGCATATTTTAAAGTATAACCTATGTATTCTACCTGTTAATAAAATGCAAATGTGTTTTAACATCCAATCATTTATGTGTTTACCTAGTACCTCGTAACATGCGTATAAATAAATATAAGACAACTGAACAGTTTTTCTCTCACAGTTAACCAAGACTCCAAAATAAAAATAGAAAATATTGCAAATTTCTAGCAGAGTTGTGCATTTACCAACATTGTGAGAACTGATTGTGATGAAGGAGAAGGTGGAGAGTTAGGATATTTGTTAGATGAGAAAGCTACTATACCAAGCATTTTGAGAGGATGGATATGGTAAGGAATTATTTATGTACACTTCAAAAATGAAAATGCACGTATAACAAGAGAACAAAAATTATATTGGAGTGAGCACTTGATCCAAAAAAACCTTTACCACAGAATTCTTGCATTGAGCAGTGCTTCCTGAATTATGGTTGTTGTTGTGGTTGGTAAGTGCCATTGAGTTGGTTCCAGCTCATAGTGACCCTGTGTAGGGTTTCAGAGGAGTGGCTGATGAGCTTTAACCACTGACCTTGTAGTTCAAATTGGCTTTGCAGGCTAGCACATTAACCTGCAGCATCAAACCAGGATCATGGTAGACAATTAAGAAAGAATTATTATGTGACTAATAGTCTTGTCAACTCTTTTGAAAATATGACTTCAAATCTTCCACCAGGAACCCTGCTATGTAAAGGAGAGTCATATACCCTTTATATGACATCTTCAGTGCCCCACCCATAGACCACTCAGTCTTCAACATGCTAGCACATGCCATTCCTGTGACTCTCCAAAGGAGGGCTTTCTCTTTAGCCTGCCGGGAACATCCATTACCAAATAATACATTGGAGTTGGAGGTAAATACCACAGCTTCCTGCCCGGCAGGTGGAGTAGCTCTGAGGCTTATTTTATTAAGCCCAAGTTGTCCAGAGCAATGGCTTGCCCAGCCACATATCCTCTATTTACTTCTTCCTTTCTTGGTATCACTTGTCCACTTTCTCATTGCTATTTTCTGAGATCACCTCTCAAATAAACTAATTGAAATGAAATCCTTTTTCCAAGGTCTGACTATAGGGGAATCGAAACAACAGTAGGCACCTGCCACAAAATTATGAGGACACTAACAAAGGAAAGGAGTTCTGGTGTGGCGTTGTAGGATAAACATTGGACTGCTAACTGCAAGGCCTGCAGTTCAAACCCACCAGCCAGTCCTTAGAAACCCTCTATTGGGTCGCTATAAGTCAGAAGTGACTGGATAGAACTTCACAACAACAAAGGGATAGTACCTTCATAGAACAGATATTGAAGGCAAACTGATGAAACTTCTTACCAATTTTCAGTTTATGCGACTCCTCTGAGGCTTGGTAACCTAATGATTTCATTTCCCAGGCCACTAGGGTTGAGTGGGGTGGATATCTTCTTCAGTTGAGAGGAATTAAAAATAAAGAGAACAGCTCTAATTATGTCACTGTGTAGCATTATAGGCATTTAGAAGGCTACATAAATAATGTGTTTATGTCAGAGGAGAGACCGAAATACATGAGCTGTTCCAAACATGAATGAACATTGTAGACAATGTTAGAGAATATGGATTCTCAGCTCAGTTACCTGGAATGGCAGTTGAACAGGCGAATCATGCTTTAGAGGGGAGCATTATGCCAATAGGAAAGATGCAGCCGTCTGTTTGTGTAAAGATGTACAGCCTTGGGAACCCAGTGGAGGAGTTTCACTCTGTCCTATCGGGTCACTGTGAGTCGTAATTGGCTCAGAGTCAGAGGGGTATTTTGTTGTAGTTTATTATAAGGGAGGGCTGTTGGGACAGGTTATTGTGCTAATAGAGCTTGGCATGCCTCCAGTATCCTCTTGGTGTGAGGGTAAGCCAGGGCACGCTAACTCATCCTACACAGTGTAGTTTTACTGACACGCTGTTCCTGGGAGTGGTTTGAGGAAAAACTTTCAAGATCATCTGAGCCTCCTGCACTTCCAAAGCAGGATGGACTGGTGCATTTTTAACAACTGAGATAAAGAAGCCTACCATCTTAATTTGAATTTCCAAAAGAAATGTTTATGTTCTCCTTGACTGGTGTCATCACAATCTCAGGTGGATAGATATTTCTTATTTGCAATCTAGTCTGCATCACTAAAAAAGAAAAAAAAACCCCAGTCAAATAATCAAGGATAACTTTCCTCACAGCAATTGTGATTAAAGAAATCAATGCATCATGTGAATTTTTATGCAAAATGTTACAAGGCATGAAGAGAATGATAGTTTCTTTCTGAACCAATTTCAGAATTTAAATCCAATGATTTCCTTGAACAATGGGAAAAGTTATTTTCAAAATCCCTGAAAGATGAGTGTTCATATTGTACACAAACTCAATGCCAATATAAAGACCTAAAATTCATTAACAAAAGTGGCATGCAATTTGTGATAAGAGTTCTGTGAGTGTATTAAAAGGCAGTTTATTAGTTGTACCCAATGGTGTGGCGCTGTGGGCTAATGCGTCAGACTGCAAAGTCGTTTTGTTACCGGAGTCACTCTGAAAGGAGTTGCCAACGCCATGTGGGTTCTGACAAAGGAAGGGCTTTATTGCGCTAGCATGTGGCACAGTGCATTCGTATCCAGAGGCTGAGCACCATCTTCTCTGTGTGAGAATATTTTAAAGGGAATAGAGGGTACATATATGAGTTCATTTGGGATTGGTTAGCAGGGGCCAACAGCTTTACAAGGCTACCTGGGATTGATTGGTTCAAACATATGGCAGGGAAGGATGTATGAGCATACAAGATAGAAGCAGAATCCAACTGATAAGAAGAGAGGGCATATGCACAAGAAGACCACACTTGTAGATAATACCCACTTGACCTAGTTTCAATGACTGGGTGATCAGAGCTCAACTAGAAGAAGAAAGAGGAAAAAAAGAGTAATCTGATACAATTTGTTGAAGTTGACCTACACCTATGGATGCAGTAGCTCAAAAGACGGAACAAATCTTTACATCAAGGATCATTCCCACCCCCTCCATATACAGAGTAGACAGGGATGGGCAACTTGGACATTGGATACCCAAAGTGGGAGAGGGAGGGCTACAAAGGCAAGAAGTGACTGGCTTACAAGCTTTCAAGAGGGAATCTATATCCAGAGGGCGTGGAGGAAGGTAGAATCTCCACTGAGTAGTATCCAATCTGTCTAGGCGGGACTGACGAAAGGAAATGCGGATAGGTCTCTTATGATACAATAGTGAATAATTGTTACCAGAACTGATTGTGAGGGTTGGAAATGTAAAGGTAGATGTTTTGTAGCAAAAGGAGGGGAGTGATTGACTTTGCAGTCTTGGAGTAGAGGTCCCTGGGACCATCAAGAGAGAAGAGCGGAGTGTGGGACTCCCAGAGAAGCAGTGATGCCAGAGATGGAGGCAGAGACAATAACATGGACAGATGGAGCGGCTGGGGACTTTAGACCCAGAGAGGGAGAGGGGCTATGTGCTGCTGACGTGTGTGTGTGTGTGTGTGTGTGTGTGTGTGTGTGTGTGTGTGCAGGCTTTGGTTGGTTAATGATGCATGGAGGGGATTGTAACCATGGCAATGAAATGGTATACGATATGATGAATGTAAAACTAATGTTCCACCATGTAAACTATCACATAATTCACAACAAAACATTAAAAAAAAAGGGGGGGGGGGTTGGTGAGTGGTCGATCTTTACAGTCCCAGAGCAAAGGACCCTGGGACCTTCAATGGAGAAGAGTGGGAATGGAGTGCGGGACCCTACTCAGAGAAGCAGCAACGCCAGAGATAGAGGCAGAGGTGATGACATGGAGAGATGGACTCTAGACTCATGGAGGGAGAGGCGATGTGTACTGGCAGCTGGGGGGGCAAGGTGTGCCCTTTGGCTGTTTGAATTATTGTATATTCCTGAGTACTTTGGTATATACATATATATACCAAATTTTATATATATATATACATACGTACAAAAACTCAGAGGGAATAGAACCAAATGCTGTTGAATGATGAAGCATACGGGGGACTGTAATCATTGCAATGAAATGAACTGATGTTCCACCATGTAAACTATCACTCAATTCACAATAAAAACTTTAGAAAGGAAAAAAAAAAACAAAAAACAGTGGCTTACTGGAAAAAAAAAGATAGAAGCAGAAGCCGGTGAACATTAGCTCGGGGCTCTGTTCCCTCCTAGAGGTGGGTCAGAAACAGGATATTAGCCTGGGTAATCACATGAGGCTGAGGTGGTCTGTTGCTTATTTCCTGGAATGAGAACCTTGCTCCAGTAATGAGCTATGAGCCTGGGGGGCCTTGGGGGCCAGCACCTATTTCCATCAGCCTGCCTGCCTCATTCCCCCCTTTGAAGCCCATGTAGGTAGATAGCAAACTAGTGCGCCTCACTTTCCTGGATGATATTTTTCAGGTCAATGGGCAAGGGCTGATAGGTATGTTGCCAGAGTATAGGTAGTTGCAGGAAGTAGTTTTCTTTTCTACCCTGGCTTCAACTAGGCATTTTAGTGTTTTGATAGCCAGTGGAAGGAGGCATGGGATGAGCAGACATCCCCCTATGATGATCAGAAATCCTATCACCAGCGTTTTGAATCCTCCAATGCTGAGAACCCACCTGCCCACAATGATTCTGGACTCCATCAATGCCAAGTTTGCACAGGAACATGAGCTAGTTTTTGGATTTTTTTCACAATGTCCTCAACGATTTGTCCTTGATAATCTATCTGTAAGCAACAGTTTGTCAGGTTGAATTTTCTACACACTCATCCCCTTTCTTGAACTAATAAACAGTCTAGGGCTAGTGTGTTTCGATAAACAGCATTTCTGAGTTGAGTTTGTTGCTGAGCTGAGAGGGTTAAGGCTCTCTCAGTTTCATTGGTTATAGGTTCAGTTAGCTAGGAGGGTGCCCTTACATTTATAGTAAATATAGTGGTGGTCACTGTTTGGTCCACCTTGGTGGTGTGGGTGTATAGATTACACAGACTTTTTTTCTCTTTCCCACACCTCAAGTTCCAATTAAGATGAGTCCCACAGCGGACGTCCTCATACTTTGGCCGTGCGTAGATCAGCCAGCTCCCGGTTTGTGGTTGAAACATGATGGGTCGTCGTACATCTCAATGTTACCTTACAAGGTTTGGTAGGGTCAATTTCAGCTTCCCACAAAGATGAGGCCTTCTTCAGTCTGCTGTGGTGAATCCAGGTGGGGACTCCTTTTACCTCGGCTGCTGTGGGGGTGGTCAGGATGGCAGTCAGCCGTCCTCATCACTTGTGTTTCAGTGGGGTGAAATTCCAGTTCTTGAGCCACACCAGGTCACCTGAGCTTGGGGTAATTTCTTGTTCCAGTTCTCAAGTAATTTTTGCAGATGTTTCTGGATGCCCTCCCGAAAGGAAAAAATCAGATACATTTATTACACTCTGAGCTAAATAGACCCAAATGTTTTCATCCCATTGACAGGAATAATGTCTTGTGAGAGTCCCATTTTAAAGAGCAGGAGATACATTATTTTAAGGGGCATCTTCTTATCTTTAGTTGGATCCTCTAGTTGCTTCTGATGTTCAGGTGGTCCTGTTGACTGATGGGTAAGACTTGATTCTGGTATGGTGTGTCCAAGTTTAGAGTCCGGTTAACTTGACAGCTAATGGGGTGACTAGAAGGACTTTCAAGGGTCCAGTCCACTTTTTTTTCTAATTGGTTTTCAGATCTGTCTCTCCACATTTTGAGCAGAACATGATCCCTAGGCTGGAAGGGGTCTGGTTACCTGTAGGAAAGGAAGCAGACCTGGGAAGAGCAATTTTACGAATAATAGAAAGTATGTGTTGGAGGTGGTGTGCATACTGCTGCATTTTTAAATCTTGGCTGAGGTTACGTAGAGCGTTGAGGGAAGCTGCCTAGGAAGGTTTACCATATACAATTTTATAATAGCTCAGTTTAAGCCCGCTTCTGGGGGCTACCTGAATTTGAAACAGGGCTAAGGCAACACCTGGTCCCAATGTAGATACATTTCTTGACAGTATGCCATTTGTTTCATTAGAGTATGGTTCATTTTTTTGAGTCTCCATGTTGAATGCAATTTCCATTTCATCTGTAGGTGTTTGCTGCTCTGTTGTCACTTTGGACACTTTTTTTAGAAGTCCAAACTTGGAGATAATCTCCTTCAAGAGGCTTTTTACTACTTCTGAATTCTTAGATCTGGCAGGGGATAACGTCTACCCAACCAGAAAAGGTGTCTATAAAAACAAAACTAGCAAATAGTTAATTCCCCTGCTTGGGGGCATCTGCATGAAATCAACCTGTTAATTTTCAAGGCGTTGTTAACTTGATATTGGTGCAGGACAGCCTGTCTTGGAATTGTTCTTGAGGTAGGTAAAACAGTTAGAACTAACATCCTGAATGACTTTTTTTGAAAATTTCTTGCCCTAGAGCCAGGGCCTCTTTCCTGTAGTGGGTCATTTCATGGACTCATTTAAGAATAGCAGGAGCTGGTTTTCACAGGATCAGAGCCATTTTATTGCCCTTTACTGTCTAGCTTTTAACTTTTCAGAACTAGAACAATTCCATCATCATTTAGTTTTCATCCTTTAACCCCTCTCTCAAATCCTTCTGCCTCAGTTCTACTCAAGCCCTCTGGGTACACACTCACAGTCTTTTTTATCAACATTTTTAATGCCCTCATCAGTGTAATCAATTCTGCTTTTTGAGCTGAAATCCCTGGCAGGAGGGCTATTGCCTCCACCTGGTTTTGTAAGATTACTGTTACACACCCTGCTATCTGAGCCCCTTTTTCCGTGTAACTACTTCTGTCCACAAGGAGCTCTGGTAGCGTAGTGGTTACGAATCGGGCTGCAAACCTTAAGGTCAGCAGTTCAAAACTACCAGCTGTTCCATGGGAGAAAGATGAGGCCCTCCACTTCCGTAAAGATTTACAGCCTCAGAAACTCTGCACAGGGTCACTATGAGTCAGAAACGACTCCACAGCACATAACCACCACCACCACCACTTGTGGCAGGCCCATCTAGATTTTAATTTGTGTCAGCTAGAGGAATTGCCTTGACTGGGGCAAGGGTCCAGTTCAGGTTTTTCTCCATGGATGCATGCTGATTCATCCCATGCCTTACCTCAAACCACTCTTTTTTTTTCATCGCTGGTCAGGAGCATTGTCAACAGAATCTGAATATCTGCCCAATTTGGATAACGGGTAGCAAAAATAGTGGTTATTAAATTTGTTATTTTGGTTGGGTCATCCTGGTGTGGTACTGTGGGTCAATGCGCTGGACCACCAAGTCTGTCGAATACAAGGTCAATGGTTCAAGAGCACCAACCACTCCTTGGAAAACTCACACAAGGTCACCATGAGTCAGAACCGACCCAACAGCACTGAACAACAACATCTCAGTAAGAAGGATTTGAATCTTTCCTACTTAACAAGTCCAATATAGAGAAAGAAGTACGTGCCCAATAATATCCTGCAGCTTGCCCTTCTGTATTCAATCCTCTGGGCATCTGCAGAGGGAATATTGCCTTGCCTCTATTCCGGGTAGCCCTCTACCGAAATGGGTCCCTAGAAGGACATGATATAGAGAAATCACTTCCAAACTGCTTTTCTCAGCGGCTGAATATGTCCTGGCAGGTTCACTAGATCAAATTATACTTTTCCTTAATGGCAGCTGCTGGTGTACCAGGAATTGTAATAAGACAATGTTACAATCAAAAGTTATATTTAATAAAAAAGTAACCATTCAGCTCTTTGTATATTCACGTACAAACCTGTTTAGAACTGTTTTTACCTAATACCCACATCTGTATTCATTTTTCTTCTGCAAGGCTTTCATATTAGTGGAATAAATGCATTATAGTACATATATGCGATATAACTTACATGTTCTTGGAATTCCAGGTTGCTTTTGGTT
Organism: Chrysochloris asiatica; assembly: GCF_000296735.1. Taxonomy (NCBI): domain Eukaryota; kingdom Metazoa; phylum Chordata; class Mammalia; order Afrosoricida; family Chrysochloridae; genus Chrysochloris; species Chrysochloris asiatica. Next base: position 8,421,066 of record NW_006408617.1, read on the forward strand.
TCTTAAACAAATACAGGACAAAAACATAGTAATTTTATAAACAAATAGACAATCTGACACAGTGGTCTAACAATTCAAGCTGTAAGATGGTATAATAATTTTAAGGATCCATTCAAAGGCTATTTTTCCCATCATCTAGATCGTACATTGGTCAAGCTGTGTTATAGTAAAACACCATTTCCTCTGATGTTATAGGAGAGTACCCATACAGAAACCAGTTAGAATTACACTTTATCTTTGGGATTTAGGCTTCTACTCCTATTTCATATGCAGAGGTTAACCATAACAGAAACAGAAGGGACACTTTTAGGAAATTACTTCCTGCCTACCATGCCCTGATGTGAGAGCATCCAGAATAAAGCAAGGGGATCTCAAAAGAGGAGACAGTGACTGCAGGAGACACAGGACCGAAGATGTGACTGGTTCCCCTGGGATTTTAGCCTTCTCAATGGTAGCCACTGGTCCCGTCCAACTAGGACTTAGCTGTCCGGTCCTCACAACTAAGGGGGTGGCTGTAGAACTAATTGGAGCTAGGTGTCGATAAGGGAAACTGGTCAGGGTGACCTGGTTCCCCAGTTACTACTTGCCACACGTGTTGTGTGGTGGACCTGTTTAGAGTTCCTTACTGCGGGCCAGCCTACTCCAAAAGCAGGTCAGTCCACCTCACAGAAAGCCCACAGCTTCCCTGGATGGAGTCGGACTCCATAATTCTGAGTCTATATTTTTTTGAAGTTCCTGACATAACTTTTAGAGGTGTTTCCTTCCCCTGTGTGCCTCCCAGGGCCGCGAGTTCACAACAGACATCTTTATGTCCAGATCTTGCTGTTCCTCTTTCAAGGATTTACAAGCACCTCTTAGTGGGAGAAAGATGAGGCTTTCTGCTCCCGTAAAGGTTTACAGCCTCGGAAACCCTGTACAGGGTCACTGTGAGTCAGTTCCCACTTCACAGCATATCATCACCACCACCACACCTCTGGAGAGTTTCGAACCAGGAGTCCACTCCGCGATAGCAATGAGGACCACTGGCCCGGTGCCAGACAAACTCACTCCTGCACACAAGAGTTCCCTTTTCAAACTGACTGAGGACCACCATGGTTTCCCTAGTTGTAGGTAGTCAGACAGTGGTTGGAGGTTGATTAGGTCTCCCTTCTGGAAGGGTCATTGACCAGATCTGACTACCAATGGGCCTACACCCTTACTGTGGTTCAGAAGTCCAGGATTAGTGGTTCCTTCACCCGCTTGGTCCCTTAGGGATGAGGATTCGCCACGAGTTTCTGTCCCAGAGGACAGGGCTCACACCGCGAGAAATCTCGCCGGTGCGCACTTAGTAGAGAGTCACCCCCGGAACGAGGGTCTGTCTCAGGATCCATTGTTCCCAGGGTGACAACAGCTCTGTAGCCACTCCCTCGAGCATAGAGAAGTTTCCTGGCCAACGCACCAGAAATGTTACGGGAGTCGTTCTGAAGGAGTTGCCAACGCCATGCGGGTTGTAACAAAGGAAGGGCTTTATTGGGCTAGCATGTGGCTCAGTGGATTTGTATCCAGAGGCTGAGCACCCTCTTCTCTGTGTGAGGATATTTTAAAAATAGGGAATAGAGGGTGCACACATAAGTTCATTTGGGATTGGTTAGCGGGGGCCAACAGCTTCACGGGGGCTACTTGGGATTGTTTGATTCAAACATACGGCGAGGAAGGATGTATGGACATACAAGACAGAAGCAGGTAAACATTAGCTCAGGGCTCTGTACCCTCCTGGAGGTGGGTCAGAAGCAGAAGATTAGCCTGGGTAATCACATGAGGCTGAGGTGGTTTGTTGCTTATTTCCTGGAATGTGAACCTTGCTCCAAGAATGAGCTATGAGCCTGGAGGGCCTGGGGGCCAGTGCCTATTTCCGCAGGCCTGCCTGCCTCAGTTTGAACTGCAAGGTCGGTGGTTCAAGCTCACCAGCTGCTCCTTGGAAACCCTATATAGGGTCTCTATGGGTTGGAATCAACTCGATGGCACTTAACAACAATACCAAAATTACTGTTTTAAGTAATGTACTTTTTTGCACCCTCAATATTCCATGCTTATATTTTTAAATTAAAATACTGCTAATACCTGAGATGAGGCTTTCTACTCCCATAAAGATTTACACCCTCGGAAACCCTGTACAGGGTCGCTATGGGTCGGAACTGACTCGACGGCACTTAACAACAACAACAACAATACCTGAATGGGAGCTTAGGGGCTCCATTCAGTAAGCACTGGATTGCATGCGAACCACAAGGTCTGTGGTTTGAGCCCACCAGCTGCTTCATAGGGAATGAAGACACTTTCTACTCCTACAAAGATTTTTTTAAAAGCCTCAGGAATCCTATACAGAGTCGCTCTGCATTGGAACAACAACAGCTACAATACCTGAATAGTAGTATATATTTACCTAAGATCTATTCTCTAGGCAAGATCTAGTCGCTAAGCAATAGAATTTCCTTGTTATTATTTCTGTGAGACATATGAGTAGTCAGATTTCAGCCTTCTGATCTGATTATTAGGAGAGAGAGAAAAATGAATGCAGTGTGCATTTCTGCATTTTTGGTGATAAATGGTTATTAGTTATTTAAAAATAAAAGTTAAGTTTTTTTTTTTTTAACAATTTAATTTTTACAGCAGTTGATCTTAGCTGTCCTCTTGGAGTTCAGGAACATAAGTCAACTATGCCTTGGCTAAGGAAAGGAAAAGAAACTTCCTTGTCTAACATCCTGGATTCCCTGAGATGCCTGGGCTTTGGGCCAACCTCCAGGGAGGAATGTCATGCTGCCATAGCCAATAGCGTCCTGTCTGCACCGACACTGAGAAAAGTCTCTCAGGCAAGTTGAAAAGCAGTCACATAAACTGCAAGCAGGACAGCAGGGACCTGACAATGAGGAAGGTCCAACCAGTGAGTCCAGCCATTGGAGCCTGCTGGGCACATTCATTGTCCAAAACACTTTTCTCACACTTTTGCTCTCTGAGACACTCAAGCCACTTCTATTTATAGCTGTGTAGAAGGAGTCTGACTTGTGGAGGTGCCGCAGATGGGTCAGAAGGGCATTGGAGAACTTCAGCATTAGAAGCCACTGGCTTGCTTTGTGATGGTTTTAGGATTCTGTGATGAATAATAATGGCAAGGGCAGACAGAAGGTTGACCTCCTTTTGCTTGGATGTCTGTTTGGAGCACATTAGGAGTGAGGCTGCTATTAATCTTCATGCCGTTGTTATCATTTCTACAATAGGCTTGGCAGCATTTTCAGGGGCTCCAAACCTAAGGAACTCTGGTAGTGTAGTGGTTACAAATCGGGCTGCTAATGGTAAGGTCAGGAGTTCGAAACTACCAGCTGTTCTGTGGGAGAACGATGAGGCTTTCTGCTCCTGTAAAGATTTACAGCCTTGGAAACCCTGTGTGCAGGGTCACTATGAGTTGGAACCGACTGTATGGTACTTAACAACAACAACACTCCAAACCTGGTGTGATGCTGTTAGATAAGCACTGGAATGCTAACCACAAGGATGGCTGTTCAAACCCAACAGTCACTTCTTGGAAACCCTAGATGGGATCTCTATGAGTTGGAACTGACTTGATGGCACTTTGCAACAACAACAACATTGCAAACCTTTCTCTTTTCCTTGCTTCAGTTTACCTTTTGTAATTTTTTTCTTTCCTAACAGCCAGTGGTTATGAATTGGGCTGCTAAAGTTAAGGTCAGCAGTTCGAAACTACCAGTGGTTCCACGGGAAAAAGATGAGGCTTCCTGCTCCCGTAATGATTACAGACTTGGAAAGTCTATACAGGATCACTATGGGTCAGAACCGACTCCACATAACCATCACCAACCACCAGCCACAGCTCCTTTCCAGGAGGCTTAGGGTGGGTATATCTTTTGATTGACTGCTGTGGAGATTGTGTGTATTCACAAATGCAGCAGAAGTCTGGAATGATTTCTAGTTATCCAAATCCTCATGTAAAGATGCAACTGATAATACAGTTTCTATAAACAGATCACTGTAATTAAGCAGAAAAGTGAAAAATATAGAGAAACCTTTCTGTAAGTCATACATTGGACTTTCTAGGAATTCCCTTACAGGATTAACACCATCGGCCTAATTACTGTTTGAGAAAAAGGTCAGAAACACAAGCACATTTTTCTTAGTTGGAACTAAATTGAAGAAACTTATGCTCTTATCATTGAAAAGTGAGACATAAAATGAGTCATAATTCACAAGATGTGCATAATACTACCGATGTAATTATATGGTGAAGTCTACTAATGCTTAATGATAATGGCTAATATCATTGGGAATCTGTGTCCTGGGTGGTACACATGGGTAAGTACTTGACTACTAGTCAAAAGCTTAGCAGTGTGAACCCACCCAGAGGTGCCTTGGAAGGGAGACTTGGCATTCTGCTTCTGAATGGGTCAGAGCCTTGAAACTCCTGTGGACCCGTTCTACTATGCACTGCTGTGCAGTGGAATCCACTTGATGT
>NW_006408617.1:8426154-8438388 GCF_000296735.1 Chrysochloris asiatica
ATTGGCCAGGTGGCATCATTGAGGGACTTAAGCGTGGCAGCAGTAATGAGGTTGGCCCAGGATCGGACATTGCTTTGTTCTGCTGTGCATGGGGTCGCTATGAGTCGGTTCCAACTCAATGGCACCTGACAACAACAACAACAACAACAAATCCTTAGTTGGAATTCTGGTGATATTATAGGATCAGCACTGGACTGTTAACTGCAAGGCCAGCAGTTTAAACACACCAGCTCCTATCCAAAAGAAAGATGAAACTTTTTACTCCCATAAAGATTTACAGCCCCTGAAACCTTATACAGGGTTACTATGAGTTGGAATCTAGACTAGGTGACTTTTAAGCCTTTAGTTAACCTTACTGAATCTTCCCAATAGGCTAGGTGGTAGATGCACTGTCTCCATTTTGAGAGAGAATACTATGATTCAGTAGTTAAGCAGCTTGTATGAGATTACCTACAAAAAAGTGGTGTATTAGTGTTACTCTAACAGAAATACCACAAATGGTTGGCTTTAATAAACACATTTATTTTCTCACAGTTTAAGAGTCTAGAAGTCTGAATTCAGGCCACCAGCTCTCCAGAAAGGCTTTCTTTCTGTGTTGGCTCTGATCTTTGGCTCTTTGGAGTTTTGTCCTAGATGATCATGGTAGTCTTCATGTGTCATTGCATATACACTCCCCCATCACTTCTTGCTTAATCTGCTCTTTTTATATCTCAGAAGAGATTGACACATCATATACTAATTCAACCTTATTAACATAACAACCCAATTTCCAAATTAGATTATAATGACTGATGTAAACCAAACCAAATCCTCTGTCATCTGGTTGTCATCTGTTTTATACAGGGTTTCCCAGAAGGTCAATCTTTATGAAAGCAGACAGCTTCATCTTTCTTCTGAAGAGCAGTTGGTGGGTTTGAAACCCAACCTTCCTGTCAATAGACAAATACCTAACCTACAGTGCCACCAGGGCGCCTTAATCACAAATATGTTGTTGTTGTGAAGTGTCATTGAGTCAGTTCAGACTCATAGTGACCCGGTATTGGGTTTCCAAGGAGCTGCTGGTGGTTTTGAACTGCCAACCTTGTAGTTTGAAGTCTAGTGCTGATCCTACAGCACAACACCGGACGTCCAATCACAAGTATAGGATCTACAACATATATTTTGGGTGGACACAATTCAGTTCATAACTGTAGTCAAGCCATACTTTGGACACAGTTCTATTAGAATCTTGTGTCAGAATGATTAATTGCTGTCTTATATTGCTTGTCTTCTTTTTGAAATATAGTAAAATCTACTTTTTTGAGTTAGGCTGAAGAATGTTCTGACATTGTGAATTTTTAAAGTGTTGCTCCATGAATGCAATTTAACATCCTGACTATTTTGTTTAAAAGCCCTGAGTCTGCTCTCAAAGCCATCTCAGGGCTGGACGTTGCCAGGCTTGTATTAAATACCCAAATCCACCTTCTACTATTATGTCTTTGTTCTTCCTCTTCACATTGCCCCTCCTCACCAATACACAAAAACATTTTCAAAGCACTTTAAGTAATGTTTCCTGTATAGATTATAAACTGATCTTATTATTTGACTATATTTTTATGAAACAATATTTTTTTTGTTGTTTTTTAAAAATCAATGGAAAATATTTAAGTGGACATCAAACAATGTAGGAGTGGGCATCATTGCTGTACAATGGATTTTTAAGAAAAATATGTTCACCCAGGTTCTGTTTTTTGGATTAAATGGGAGATTTCTAAGTTTAAATCCATTAATCACCAAAAATCACCACCTCCTTACACCCCCAGGTACCAGATAACCCAAACACTGAAAACTATTAAGCCTCATTCTTTTTTTAAAAGAATTTAGGTAATTGGTGCAGAAAGTAAATCATTAGGAAAACTTCAAAGAAAAATAACTCTAGGTTGAACATCTAGTATGCATTGGAAATGAAGAAAAGCTAAAATATGTGAATAAAGACTCTGTCATTCTTTGTAATATGTTTTCCTTTGTTAGTTAAGACATGATAATGTTACCCTTGAAATATATTAATGTATCAATGTACTCATAAAGTTAAAATTAAAACTAAGAAAAGGCATTATGTAAGTGAAACATATAAATGCCAAAATAAGTAGTATTTTTAAATCTCTTGGAGAAAAATAATTCTTTGAACTTTTTTACTGTTAAGTGCTGTTGAGTTGGTTCTGGTTCACAGTGACAATACTAGTGTGGCACTCTAGGATAAAAACTGAACTGCTAATCTCAAGCTTGGTGGTTCAACAGTACAGTAGTTAGAACTGACTCAAGGGCATACAGCCCAACATAGGGTTTCCAAGGAGAGACAGGTGGGTTTGAACTGCCAACCTTGTGGTTAGCAGTCCAGCGCTTATCCTACAGTGCCGCACTAGCACTCCATAGTAGCCATAAGGTTTCCTTTTTCTGAGCTTAAGAAATTAAAGTGTCTTTTTTCAAAGTTTTCAGTTTTGTTTTGTTTTTTCATGCAAATTTCATTTATACTGAAAATAATTTTGGTAAGTCATGCCCCATCAAATATAAAGTTACTGGTTTTAGAGCCAACTATTGAGTTTAAAAAAAGCTTACCGTCCTTAAACCACAACGTTAAATATTTGCCATATATACAATATCTATTTTTTTTCCTTGTACCATTCATTTATACAGCTTTAAATTTTACCTTTCCACCCTTCTCAGCTTATAATTTTTCCTGTTAATGCACAAAAGGAGCTCAGTGATTCTGTACGATAAACTATGAACTGCTAATCACAAAGTTGGCTGTTCAAGCCCACCAGTTGCTCTGCAGGAAATAAATGAAACTTTCTGCTCTCATAAAGATTCACAACATCAGAAATCTTAATCAGGGTCCTTATGAGTCAGAACCAACTCAATAGCATCTAACAGCACAAACAACAATGCGCAGAAATAAAACAAACCAGGGATCAGAAGATTTCCCTCAATATCCAAACACACATCTGTTAAGGACTGAATTGTGTCTCCCTATAATATGTGTTGAAATCCTAATCCCTGTACTTCTTAATATGACCTTGTTTGAAAATAGTTTGGCTTGTTAATGAGGTCATGTCACTGTGGGGTGGATTCTATACCTAATCACTTTGGTTTTATAAAGAGAAGAATCCATACAGAGATGCACATAGAGAAGAGAAAGACAGAAGACTGATGCCAATGCATCTATTAGCCAATCAATGTCAAGGATGGCTGGCAGGAACTAAAACAGATAAGGAAGAATTGCCCATTAGAGCTATGTCCTGAATTCAAATTTCTAGCTTCCTGAACTCTGAAAAATAAATTTTTGTTTTTTAATGCCATCCTCTTAATGGTATTTCTGTGACAGCAGAAGTGGTAATGAAGACAATATCTAATGAAATATTTACATTTTCACCAACACATTGATTCTAAAGGATCCAAGTCAAGGTTGAAATAATAACTTAGATTTGAGTTTTGTTGAAGCATCTAAACAAATAAATTTAATAGATTAATTTACTGCTGGGTTTTTATGATGAGACACAACTGGGAAATGTTCTTTCCCAATATATTTTTAAAGAGATTATTATACAGACTGACCTCTACTTTCCATTTAAAACATTTGTGAAAATGTATTTCAAATGTGAATCTTCAAAAGAAAAACAGCAGACCAGTGTCTCAAATGAAATTCAACTCCCAGAAAGCCCTAAAACGATAAAAACCCAGAATTATGATATAAATACTGAAATGTTATAATATATACTTATATTATACTTATATATAACATTAAAAAGGAGAAGCATTAATCATTAAATATAAAGGAATTCATACCTAAAATAGTAATGAACCTGATATCTACATCTCTAAATGGGTGAAAGTGCTGTATTTTTCCTATAATGTGAATAGATAATTTTACAGCTTACTGAAGTAACATTTAGAAATATTAAAAGAAGTGATTTGAAACTGGGATATACTTGGTGATTTTTCAAGAGAAAGAAAAGAGATTCTGATGCTTACTTTGTTGGCTTCTTATCAATTTCCTTATAGAAATAGTTTTTCCAAAGAAATGTGAATATCCAATTTGCTTCTCTGATGTTGTTTAGTGCCATCGAATCACTTCGAACTCACAGTGACCCTGTATAGGGTTTCCGCGGAGCGGCTGATGAGTTTGAACTGTCGACCTTGTGGTTCGGTGCTTATGCTAGAGTGCCGTGCTAGGACTCTTCCTGATAAAGGAGCCTAAAACAAACTTTGGGAAACAGTTCTCCAGGGTTGTGAGTCTCTTTCTAATTCTGAACTATTAATTCGTTTTCATTTTAATTATAATTTAAAATATTTATTTATTGTTGTTGTGAAGTGCTGTTGAATCAGTTTCAACTCATAATGACCCTGTATAGGGTTTCCAAGGAGTGGCTGGTGGGTTTGAACTGCCGACCTTGCAGTTCAAGTCAACCTTTTAGTTTAGTGCTTTATCCTATAGCATTGTTATGCATTATTGTTGTTGTTGTTAAGTGCTGTCAAGTTGGTTCCGACCCATAGCCACCCTGTATAGGGTTACCAAGGAGTAGTTGGTAAGCTTGAGTAGCTAACTTTGAGGCTCTAACCAACTTTACATTCTAGCGTATTAAGCCACTGCGCTAACCAGGATGGTATTTTTCAGACAAAATATTTAGTGATAGAATTCTGATAGATTTTTCATTTTTTAAAAATGGTTTTGATTATGTTACTCCACCCCCTGGTGTGGCACTATAGGAAGCACTGGTCTGTTTACATCATCAGCTGTTCAAACCCACCAGCTGGTTCTCAGGAACCCTATACAGGGCCACCATGAGTCAGAACCGATTCAAAGCACTTAACAGCAAATTGAAAACAGAGTCAGTATGTTTAGGATTCACCCTTTTTGGCATGATTAAATTTGTCTCAGCCGTGTTGTCTCCAGAACAATACCTTCATTTTCCATGTTCTGGTAAAGGAAAGGCCAAGTACAGTATGTTACTGTATTTGCACAGGAAATCATTGCTGAAGAGACGAAAGTGTATTTTATGTGAGAACATTCCATGTAAATCGGCAGGCACATATTCCCACTGTTCAATACCTTGAAATATTTGTTCATTAGCTGATGTATAAAAGTAAAAGCCTGGCAAAGGAAAGAAAACATAAGGATATAGATGTGTAGGCTGTATGTGGCATGTGAGTTGATATGGAAGATTACATCTGAGTGTTGGAGTAGGTAGCCTAGATGTAAGTTGGTTTCTATAAGATAAAATCCTTGATTAAGATTTGTGTATTCCTAGTTGCAGTTTAAGGAACTCTGGTAGCATAGTGGTTACAAACCGGGCTGCCAACCGCAAGGTCAACAGTTTGAAACTACCAGCTATTCCATGGAAGAAATATGAGGTTTTCTGCTCCTGTATGGGCTGCGAACCTCAGGGTCAGCAGTTCGAAACTACAAGCTGTTCCGTGGGAGAAAGATGAGGCTTTCTGCTCCTGTAAAGATTTACAGCCTCAGAAACCCTGTACAGGGTCGCTATGATTGGACCCGACTCCACGACACATAACAAAAACAACAACAAAGATTTACAGCCTTGGAAACCCTGTACAGGGTCTCTATGAGTCGGAACCGACTCCATGGCCTATAATCACCACCACTAGTTGTAGTTTATGCTGTTGTTAAATTCCGTTGCATTGGTTCCTACATTTATCTGGTAACTTTGAATACGTGGGTGCTCAAAAAATGTTCAATCAATGTATGTGTGATTAAATTAATGAATGAATGAAAGACTAGTTTGCTGAAATGATAGCTTACTAGGAAACCAAACAACTCTTGCAAGAGAGGCAGCCAAGTTAAATTCAGAGATTATAGACCAAAAGAGTAGAAATTACCAAGGGGATCATGCATAGACACAGCATTAGTCAATAATAGAGCATTTTTTGGGGGAAAGAGTGTTTGATTTAGTAGAAAGAACATATTTTTCAGATTCTATTTATGACATTCCAAGCATTAAGAACTTCAGCAAAATGCTGATGCTGTTTTCTCATTCACAAAGCTGATCCTCAGTTTTGTCATTTATAATATGAGGATAATTGTGGGTTTTTTCATTGCTTTAGCACATAAACTCTTAGCTCAGTGCTTCACATTTGATGACCATTCTAAAGTTGTAGTTCCCTGTATTTTTCCCCTCATTTGAGGAGTTGTGCTTGTCCTTTGTCTATGACATGTGTGACCTAGTGTTGCCAACTTACACTGTGAGTCTAGATTTTTACATTGGCTCAGGTACCTAATTCCTTTTTGAAAATTGCTCATTGATACTGTCTTGCTGATGGGAACTTGATAGAAGCAATCTAGGCTATCAACAATCTCCATGGTGGTTTATTGCTAAGTAGCTCACATGTAACGGTGATTGATGAGTGGAGTTTCGGCAGGTGCAAGATTTGGCTGTATTAGTTCTTGCTGGAAATGCACTAGTACCCTGTTTCAGAATGAACACTAAAGTTAATTCAAAATGCAAATAAAGCAACCAACACAGGTCTTGAAATTCCTAGGATATGGGAAATAGTTACTCTACCTAAATTATTTTTTCCAGTTTATTAGTTTAATAGCTGAAATTGGCAGTAGCATTTCTGAAAGACTTCTAGGTAAGTAACTGGAAAATCTTTATCTCTGGAATTTTCTGCTTTATTTGGCTGCTTTAATTCATGGCTTTCAGTGGGCAGGTCAAAGCACATTACTTTATGATGGATGAAGGAGTATCAGATGGTAATAACGGGTAATCGATTCTTTATGGATTGTCCACATTGTACCAAAAATGTGCTTATCATTGCTGTCTGGTGGTGAACTTGTATTTGCTATGGTTCCTAAAATTTCTGGTTTGAAATTAACTAATGGTATGTTTAAATTTCCTCATACCTGAGGTTTTTATTTGATGAAGACTAAAACTGCTGAGAACAATTTTTGCCTAGTAAACCTAGCACACAAATTTGTTGAGCAGAAATTGCTGAGCAGTATGAGATTGCCTAGGCTTTGTAGGATAAGCACTGGACTGCAAACCACAAGGTTGGCAGTTCAACTCCACTAACCCCACCACAGAAGAAAGATAAGGCTTTCTGCTTCCACAAAGATTTACCGTCTCGGAAACCCTCTACAGGGTCACTATGAGTCAGAAGCAACCCAGTGACATTTAAACGACATTGATGAAAATGTAAAATCACACGTGGTTACCTTTTATATTTACAGTGTCACTTAAGTGATGCTAATTGCTAAAGAAAATTCACAACACTCAAAATGCCAGTTTATAGAAATCTACGGTTTATTGCAAGAAAATGATACCATTTAGTAACAGTATTGAAGTAAAGATATGTATCACAGTCAAAGACTGGATCACAGGATAGTCACGAAAAACCTAGTGCAAGCCTGAATTGGCATCACTGGGTAAAGCCCACACTTGGCTACCTTTACTCTCTTAGATTTTGAACCTGGAATGTGTGCACAAAGAATCTTAGAGACAGTGAACCCAAAATTGAGTTTTGGCTCATGTGGTGATTCTGTTGGTTATGTAAGCATATTTTTGCACATAAACAACCTCAACAGCCGGAGCCCTCTGTGGGTCTCACAAAGACCAAATGCAAACAATCAATTTCAACCAACAAACAATGCTGACAAGCTGGTTTGTCATTGAAAAGCTACTTGAAATTCCTTGGACCCCTGGTTAAAAGGAAACATTATTAATCAATACATTTATTGCATTAACTGGATGACATTGCTGTGCAGGTACATTTTTTATTTTTGTAACATAGTTCCGGATAGTTTCAATCCTGCTCGAATCAATCCTCACAGCAGAGTTTTTTTTGTTTATAAGTTTTTATTGTGAATTGAGTGATAGTTTACATGGGAGACCATCAGCTTTACATTCATCCTATTGTATTTTATTTCATTGCAATGATTACAATCCCCTCCATGCATTATCATTCAACAGCATTTGCTTCCATTTCCTCTGTCTTTTTTGGGGGGGGATGTGCACCAAAGCACTCAGGAATCTATAACCATACAAACTACCAAAGGGTGTACCCTGCATGCCAGCCCCGCTTCCTCCTTGAGTCACCAGCTGCTCCGTCTCTCCATGTCATTGTCTCTGCCTCCAACTCTGGTGTGGCTGCTTCTCTGGGTAGGGTCTCACACTCTGCTCTTCTCCCTTGATGTGCGCTCATTTTTTTTTTTTTTTTAGCGTAGTGGTTGTGAATCGGGTTGCTAACCTCAAGGTCGGCAGTTAGAAACTACCAGCCATTCTGCTCCCGTAAAGATTTACAGCCTCGGAAACCCTGTGCAGGGTCACTATGAGTTGGAACCGACTCCACGGTTCTTAACTACAACAACAAAGCAAACTTAATTTTAGATGGTTATTATTAAGTGCTGTCAAGTCAGTTCTGACTCATATCAGTCCTGTATAGCGTTTCCAAGGAGCCGATGACAAATTGGACATGTGTATTTACTTTCACTCTTTATTAAAATTGTATTATGATGATAATAAGCAGAACTTTCATAGACTTGAATTCACAGAGACAAAACAAAAAACAAAAAAACCCCATAAGAGATAACATTTCTGAAAACTGCAAAGTGAATGGGTGTGGCTAATCTAGCAATCTTAAGAAAGACGCTGCATCCAAGAGACTTCTGTTTAAGGATAAGTTAAATCCCTCCTTTCTGTTGGTCAAACTACTGTTGATCCTTGAACATGTCTACCCTCCTGTGTCGATGAAAATCTGCATGTAACTTTTGTCTCACCCACAACTTAGCTGTTACTGTTCAGTGCCTTGGAGTTGGTTTCAACTCATAGGGACCCTGTGTAAGGTTTCTGAGGAGTGGTTGGTGGGTTTGAACTGCCAACCTTGTTGTTAAACAGGCCAGTATTTATTCTATAGCATCACACCAGGACAGCTACTTAACAACAATAGTTTATTGTTGAGTAGAAGCCCTATTGATAACTTAAATAGTCAAAACATTTTGTTATATAAATGACTGCACCCACATAAAAGCTACATTTTCAACAGGAGATAAAAAGGTATTTCATGAAAAATACAAGGTTTTCACACCTGCTGGCATAACTTCAGTGGCAGCTTCATGAATTTCCTGTTTGTTTTTAAGAATGGTCTGGATTAATTTATCTTGAAACGATAGGCAGATGAATATTCAGACCTCAACTATGGTACATATCAAGCAATTCAATTTTTTCCAGCAATATCTCTGCTTCCTAGAAGCACTTTTAGCATCACTAGTGGCGCTTGGTCTGGGTCCCATAGTGTTCTTCAAGGTTTTTTGTATTGCACCAAACACTATGAAAAAATATGTGAGGACCACAAGAGATGACTTTTTACCGCAATATGCTGGAGAGACAAACTGCTCAGGCAGAGAAAATTAGTGTTCCACATCATTTTAAAAATAAAAAACTCACGTATAACTGGACCTGCACGATTCAAACTCATGTTGTTCAGGGTCACTGCACAGATGTGGAGTTTTGCAATCAGCAAGCCAGAGCTAGATTGGTGTTTGAATCATGATTTTAAGGTGCCTTCCTCAAGCACAAATACCTACTTAAAGATTGAGGTTTCATGAAAACTGTGCCCTACATTTATTTCTACCACTTTGATAACCCTGAATGGCAACACAAGAGAATACTTGGTACTTTATCCTATGTTGTTGTTTAAGTGTCCTTGAGTTGGTTTTGATGCATATCAACCCTGTATAGGGTTTCTAAGGAGTGGCTGGCAGATTTGAACTTTCAACCTTGAGATTAGCAGTCCAGTGCCTATCCTACAGTGCCACACCAGGACTCCTAATTATCCTTTAAGCCGTTAAGCAATACAATAAGACAAGTCAAGCTTTGGAACTGGGAAATGTCATGACAAGTCATTTGTTGATAGTTTGTACAAAATACTAAATGATAACAAGAATGGATATCATTTAAGAGAGTCTTATAATATTTCAGAGAGGAAATGAAATAATTGGCCCCAAATATGGTAAAGTTACTGGAAATGATAGGATTGTACAGATTTAAAAACTAAATTCTTCTTAAAGTTGTGTTTGGTGGCACTGAGAAACTTTTCTATTTATGTTTAAAGGAACCTTCTTATCTTTATAGTATGAGAACATTACTCTTTTTGACTCATCATTTTTTAAAATTTCTAGATAATAAATTACTAACACCTTTAGAGTCCTGGTGTGGCACTGTGGGAGAATGCACTGGACCACAAGGTCGGTTTGAACCACAAGGTCGGCAGTTCAGACTCACCAGTCGCTCCTTGGAAACCCTATGCAGGGTAGTTATAAGTCAGAACCATTTAATGGCACTTAACAACAACAACAAAAACCCTTTTAGTCAGATGCTAATCGTTATTTTATTAATTTCATCAATTATCATTGATGATTATATTAAAATTAAATATAATTAACACATGATCATATTTATATTAGCTAGCTCCTGATGTACCCCTGTAGGATCAGCACTGAACTTCTAACCACCAGTTGCTCCTTGGAAACAGGGTCACTAGAAGTCAAAACTGACTCAGTGGCAGTTGACAACAACAGTACAATTCAACATGTATCTTAGTTATTTACTGTGATTCATCTACTAAAATCCATTGCCTGTTGAGTTAATTCCAACTTATAACTACCCTGTAGGATATGCTCCAGATGGTTTCCAAGGTTGTAATTTTCACAGAAGCAAACTTCCCCATCTTTCTCCCATGGGTTCTGGTGGGTTCAAACTACCAAACTTTCAGTTAGCATCTGAGCACTTAAACACTGTGCCACCCAGCTCTCTCTTAGTCTACTAAAGCCCATCACAATAGGATTTCATTTTAACTCACAGCAACCATATAAGACCAAGTAGAACTGCACCAGAGGATTTCCAAAGCTGTAATGGTGAACAGGGTCGCTATGAATTGGAACCGACTCCATGGCACATAACAACAACAACAATCTTTATGTAACTCAGTCACCAGGTCTTTTTTTCTCATGGAACCACTAGTGGGTTCAAACCTCTCCAACTTTCAATTAGCATTCAAGCACTTAGTTATGGTGCCACCAGGCTCCTTATAATCTATTGTTGCTGTTCTTGTTAAGTGCTGTTGAGTTACTTCCAACTTGTAGACCCTGTGTAGGGTTTCCAAGGAATGGCTGGTGAACTTGAACCACCAGCCTTATGGTTCATACCAACTTTGCAGTCTAGTGCATTAACCCATAGTGCCATACCAGGACTCATATACATCTACTGTTAAGTGCCGCCGAGTCAGTTCCGACCCATAGTGATACTGTATAGGGTTTCAAAGGAACATCTGGTGAGCTTGAACCACCGACCTTGTGGTTCAAACAACTTGACAGCCCAGTGCATTAGCCCACAGCATCACACCAGGCCTATACAATATGCATAGAAGAAGTTAATGATAGCGTGGATCATTTAACATTTGATTGCCTTTTGGTATGGGTGGACAGCTAACCATCTGGTATCTCCTAATCTTCTTCAAAGAGGAATAATAAGTTCACAACTAAAGCAACTCTATTCACTTTGAAATAGTCCCAGAAAAATGATTAAACCATACTTTATCGTTCATTAAGTTAAAGACAGTTGATGAAGCTTGAAGTGTCCCTTTTGAAGTTACTTTTAAAGGTCATGAGTTTATTCATTCCAGTTTGTAATTCCTTATGAAATCAACTTTGAACCAAAGATATTTGGGCAACATGTATATGGACTAACATTGAATCATATTTTTCACTGTTACTTGGATACTTGTTGGAGAATGAGAAATTTGAAATAGACAATAAAAAGCTTACAATCCTTAAAAGAATACTAGCAACTTCTCTTTTTGAGGAAAAGTTAAGTAGATGCTATATTAGTGTGGCATTCTATGTAGGATATTAAAATGAACTTAGAAAACACAGATGAAATATTGTGAAACAAAACATGCAGAGATATTTCAAAAATAATTAAAAAAATTTAAATATAACCAAATGCTTATTTGTACAGATTATTTCTGTATTTTACCTTAAGAATTTATATCAAACATATGGGATTGTTTTTCTTTGATTTTTGGCAAAGTAATTTCCTTAGTTTTGTTTTCTTGCATAAGTTTCAAGTGATTTTATTCTCTAATTTTATTCCTTTCATATTTGTCCTAAATAGTTTTACTTGTAGGACTGAATATCTAGTCTAGGTCAAGCTTCATTCGTCTCTTCAGATAGCCTAAAATACA
>NW_006408617.1:8439493-8441680 GCF_000296735.1 Chrysochloris asiatica
ATATATATATATATATACACATATGTATAATAGAATAGTTTATATAAAAAGTGAGCTGATTTATCTGTCTTTCTGATGACCATATGTATATTACTGAACATTTATTCATTTACTGTTGAAGTCTTGCTACTTTAGGATGAACACTGGATTCATAACCACAAGGTTGGCACTTCAAACCCATCAACCACTCCTTGAATACAGCATCTCTATGAGTCAGAACTGACTCAATAGTACTTAACAACAACACAGAAATTATGGAGTCCTGGTGTGGTGCTATAGAATAAGCACTGGACTGCTAAACTGTAAAGCTTTTTGTCCAAACCCACCAACTACTCTTGGAAACCTTATACAGGGTTGCTATGAGTCTGAAGTGACTTGACAACACTTAACAACAACAGAGAAGTTATAATTACTTCTAGAATGCCAAGAAGTGAGTGGTGTATTAAACACCACTCACTTCTTGGCATTCTAGAAGCAATTATTGGTAATATTTTTCCACTTTGCCTACACTTACTTATATTTTTAAGACCAAGACATAAAAGGAAGTAGATTTTTCCAGGTTATCTTTCAGCACTGTAGGAGTAGTGCTACAATAGCTTTTAGAAATCATGTGGTGTGGCACTGTGGGTTAATGCATCAGACTGCAAACCTGTTTGAACTGCAAGATTGGCGGTTCAAGGTCACCAGCTGAGCCTCAGAAACCCTATACAGGGTTGCTATGGGTTGGGATCGACTCGACAGCAGTTAACAACAACAATAATGTAATTGTTTTATTTTAGAGATGAGAAACTGAAAGTCAGGGAAAGTTTAGAAATTTTAACAGAGTTTAAATAGTTGTTGTTGCTAGGTACCATCAAGTTGGTACTCACTCATAGTGACCCTATGCACAACAGAAGGAAACACTGGCGGTCCTGGGCCAACTTCACAATCCTTGCTGCATTTGAGCCCATTCATATTGCCACTGTGCTAATCCATCTCGCCGGGGCTTTTCCTCTTTTTCTCTGAACCTCCACTTTAACAAACATGATAGCCTTCTCCAGTGACTGGTCCCTCCTGACAATATTTCCTATTGTCAGGAGTTAAATAGTAGCAGATCATTATTAATTTTTTTTCTTTGTCGATGTATATATTGTTGGGAAAGAATAAAAATTCTGATAAAAAAACAAAACAAAAAACAACTCTATAGTTTTGCTTACATTATTTGTTCTTGCCATATCTCATATATTTTCCAGGCAATGGATAGGTTGTTAATGTCTTGTTGGTTTGTTGGAAAGTACAGGAAAGGACTTCATACAGTTCACTCAACTTCCATAAATTGACCACTGCAGTGATCCAGAGTTTGAAGTCATTTTTGTGTCACTCCAGCTTCCACTGTTGGAGAGTTGATATGGCACTGTAGGATAGACACTGGACTGCTAACCCAGGGTTGGTGATTCAGACTCACCATCTGGTCCTCAGAAGCCCTATGTAGGGTCACGATGAGTCAGGACCAACTCTAAGGCATTTAACAGCAACAAGATGGCTGTTAAAGTAAGCATCATGAAGTGGAATCCTTAGTAATCACATAGTCTCTCCATCCCTTTTAAACAGTGGACATTGAGGTTTATGGTTGGTCAATTTTCTAGGATTTACTACATCAAAAGCCAGTCATTGCGATGGTCATCAACCAAGATGCTGATCAGAGAACAGAACTAAATGACTGCATTTGAATTCATCTTTGAATAGACTGCTGTGTGACATTGTGAGCAGTGTTAGGTCAACTAGAACATTCTTACATAAAAGCACATTAGATTAGCCTGACAAGACAGCCTGATTATTGTTCCCTGTTCCATTCTTTCTACGCATTTGATAACTGATTGGGGATTATTCTTTCTAGTCTTTTTCCTAGGTGCAGAAGTCAAGTTCAATGTCTCCATGTCCTAGGGCTTTCCTTTTCTTTTTAAAATGTAGGTACTAATTAGTCACCATTTTAACAGTTTTGAAAGCTCTTTCCTAGTCTGTCAGTTTCTAAACTAGTGGATACAATCTATGCAGTATTTTGTATTTTTCCTTAAATCAATAGATGACCTAACATGTTTTGTTTTTTTAAAGTTTTTTATTGTGATTTGAGTGAAGTTTTTCAGGGCAGATCTTCAGTTTTACATTCAACAAATCATATACTTTGTTTCATTACAATGGTTATAATCC
>NW_006408617.1:8443100-8456042 GCF_000296735.1 Chrysochloris asiatica
GGGTTTTACTGCTGATTTTTCTTTGAAGATGTATCTTCTGTTGCTCTAGCTGTTCCAGGCTGGTCTGATTGTCTTTTCTAGAGGGAAAGTCCCACCTCTGAAGGTTCTGGATGGGGTTCAGTATTCCACCTAAGGTCCTATACACTGCAAAGTTTCCACAAGAGGCCTATTTCACTAGGCAAGTTCTAGAACCCCTTTTAAGTATTCCTATCGGTTATAGCCTGAAGACAAGCTTATAAACGTTCTGTATTTCCTGACATTCCTTTCTATCCCACTCTAGTGTCTATTTTGCAATAGTAGGCAAGGGAAACCAATATTCATAATATAGTCAAGCATCTTAATATTATTTCCCCTCTTTAGACTATGCCTTGATCCTTGTATCACAGAGCCCTGTTGTTCCAAGGTTAAGCGTGTATCAATATTTACTTCTATCCCTCTTAGCCCATGCAAATCCTATCTACCTTGTACTTCCACCTCCTCCCCCTTCTTGTATTGTCCTCCCCAACTCCCAAACTATGATGTGTCTGCCCCCTACCTGGTGCTCTACCATCGCCTCCCTCCCCCTCCCCCTAAACCTCCCACCCGACCCCTACCTGTAACTGACAAAGAATTTTCTTTTTTTTCCCTTTTAGCATGGGTATCTTTTCTTAAACTTTTACAATAATGGTTTTATGCAATATTTGTCCTTTTGTGACTGACTAATTTCATTCAGCATAATCTAACATGTTTTTTAATGTCATAAATTACAGTGACCTTACAGGTCCTGAATTGGACCCAAGAGGCACAGCCAATTTTAAGTGGCTATGTGGGATATTTCTAATTAAATCATGAGCTTTAGATTCTTATACCAATGGAAATGTAATATTCCATTAGTTTTTGTTTAGTTTTGTTTTACCGTTTACTTTATGCACAGCACTGAAGTGTAGTCTGTTACAGAATATTAGGAACCCCTGGGTGGTGCAAATGATCAACACACTTGGCTGCCAACCAGGAGCTTACAGGTTCAAGTTCATCATGGAAGAAAATTGTGGTGATCTATTCCCAATAGTTCTATTCTTACATAGAACTGGAATCAACTCTATGGAAGCTGATACTGGTATGCATTGCATACGTTTTCTCATATATTTAATAATGAAGAATAACCAATGGAATTACTTTTATCAGACTCAAGTCTCTGGATTCCCAGAAACCAATTAGAACAGGTTTCTGAAGTATATACTGCCCTCCTTTCACTGCCACATATCAAAATCCCTGCAGCCCAAAGAGAGAATGGATTTAGAAGTTTTATTACACATTCCTCTGTGAATAAGGGAAATCCTGAATATTATGGACTGAAAAGGTCATAGGATTCAATATTTCCAATATAGTTCTGAAGAAAGTGACCTAATTTCTTCTTTTGGAAAAGTCAAATGAGGTCCAATGCTACATGTGACAGAGAATTTATTATTTATTAGATCATGCAGTGCTGTGGGTTAATGCGCTGGACTGCAAAGTCAGTTTAAACCACAAGGTCGGCAGTTGAAGCTTGCCGGTTGCTCCTCGGAAACCCTATACAGGGTTGCTAAGGCTCGGAACTGACTCGACAGCACTTAACAAAACATAGAAAATGTGTAGGAGTTATCAAAAGTGTTAAAGTACAGTAAACAGATTTTTAGGCATCTTAGTTTTTGATATTGGCACACAGTGCTTGGCAGACATTAGACAGACTATCAGAGTTTGTGTAGAGAATGCATCAACATGTAGAATGAAGTCAGCTCACCTCCCGAAAGCTCTGGAGCCCTAGAGCTAATTACTTCTCTTTGTAAGTGATGGTCTTCACAGGAAAACCTAAAATTAGCAAGATATATTCTATTCATTAATAGAAATATACAATGTTAGAAAAGATGTCAGTTCTTTAAAAAATTATCTGTGAATTTATGGAACCAAAACAAAAAAATCTCAAAATATTCTGCATGAATGTTTACAAGTATGCCATAAGCTGCATCTTTACATTGATAGATTAGCTAGTACTATCCATTGGATATAATAAGCATGGTGGCCGTGACTGTGAGGTCACTAAGATGACCATGAGGCCACAGATGAAGAGCTAGATCTCTGAGTCAGCGCTTAGAACAGAACCATCTGACCATGTTAAACAATAATGTCGGGGGGCAGGGAGGGGGAGAAAAACTTTGAAGTCACTAAGATTTTGTGGAGGTTATTTCCTTATGCACGGAGTCTTGGTAACATAGTGGGTTATGAGATGGGCTGCTAAGCAAAAGTTCAGCAGTTTGGATCTACCAATCGTTTTGCAGGAGAAACATGAGACTTTCTGCTCCTGTAAAGATTTACAGACTCAGAAACCCTGTACAGAGCTGATATGAGTCAGAACTGACTCCACGGTATTGCAGCAGCAACATTTCTTATGCATCAGAGCCTCACATCTCCTGATTAATAAAATCATAAAGGTAAAGAATGTTTACAAAGGAGCATATGGCAAGAGTAGACATCTTACTTTTGTAGATAACTAACTGTAAGATAAAAGAACAAATAGAGCAATGAAATTGATTGATTGTTGTTGTTGTTGTTGTTATGTGCCGTGGTGTCGGTTCCGACTCATAGCGACCCTGTACAGGGTTTCTGAGGTTGTAAATCTTTACGGGAACAGAAAGCCTCATCTTTCTCCCGCGGAACAGCTGGTAGTTTCGAACTGCCGACCTTGCGGTTCGCAGCCGGATTCGTAACCACTACGCATTAGAGACTCAAAAAACAAACACATGCATATCTGAAAAAAAAAAAAAAAAAAACCGAAAAAAACCCCAGATGATAAAGGTGACAGTTCAAATCAGTGAAAAAAGCTAGAGCCAAATAAAATAAAATAAAATTGGATTCTTACTTCATACCTTATATTTATAGGTGGATGAAAAAATGAAATATGTACAAGAAGCATTTATGACTTTCAGAAGAAAACTTAAGGGGATTCTTTATTAATTAAGACAAAAATAAGCCATAAGGAAAAAAAATGACCTAGAATTAAAATATTGAATATGAGGGAGGCTTCAAAATTCATGGAAAAATCCCATTATCTTTCCATTAAAGTTTTGAAGTCCCTTCCTAAAGTGAAAAGACCAACCACAGAGAAGGTGTTTTGCGATTTTACAATCATCTAAGGACTTAGATTTAACATACAAAAGCAGTTTCTTTAATAAATGAGAACATACAAATAAAAAAAGCAAGATGGGATTCCAGTTTATATCACCAGATTTGCAAAATTATTATTATTGTACAGTATTTTCATTTTATTATAAAAATGCACACACAACAAAGATTGTCAGGGAATCATTTCTTGGCTCTGCTTGCATTCAGCACTTGCTCCTGAGCAGCTTTCTTGGTTTTTACCATCTCAACGAGTTCCTTGTATCGCTTTATGCAGTCTTTCTTTATCCTGTCAGGCACCGCTTCTGCTGTTTTCTCCCCTCTTTCAGGTATATTTACTGGGTAGTTTTCAAAGCTTGTTCCAAAAGCGTCTGTTCTTCTGTTGTCCATGGGGTGATATCTGTACATGGACCTGCTTCAAACCATTCTGAAGGTGTTGGTTGCATTGTCTGCTTGTGGTACCAATCCCTATTCCTTTTTAAATTTATCAAAAGCCTTCTTGTTTATGTCATCTTTTTGATGAGGGTCAAGTTTCTGAAGACTCTTTCCTTTGTCAATAACTTCTTTGGCAGTTCTCTTGACTCCAGAAGAAGAATGTATGTTCATGTTATTGGTAATGACTTCCAGCAGGGAAGAGGTTGACAGCTTTAATGAATGAGTAACTGCAGATCATCTTCTGACCAATTTTTACCGCCATTCCCACATCCGCCAGCTGATTTCTCAGCATTCTTAGATGCTTGTCGCATACGAGCCTCAGCTTCCTCTTTTTCTTTTCTAATTCGTTCATTTATCTCTTCTATCTGTTTTTCCGGAGCAGCCTTTCCTACTTTTGTAGATGATGTGAGTGTTTCATTCAAGCACTGCAAGCTTGCTAGTTCAAGTTGATCACAAAGTTTTTCCACTTCATCCATCATTTTAACTCACTCCGCCTCATTGTCAGAAAAGTGATTCCAGGTCTTGCATGAATTTCGAAGTTTCTGTCTTTCCCTCTTAATGGCTTTTTCTGACTATCTTTCTCCTTGTTTGCCAGTAATACTTGCTGTCTAACTTCCTCCTCTTCTTTCTCTTTAGCTGACCGAGCAGCTTCTAATTCAGTTTGTCTTTGCTTTTCCTTAGCTTCTTGTTCCTTTCATTTGGCTTCTGCTTTTGCTTTCTTCTCTGCTTCTTAATTGGCTTTTTCTTCTTCCTTGATTTTTTTTGACTCTTGGATCACAGCTATACGCATTATCAACCAGTGACCTTATTCTGTTCATTTCTTCTTTTTTCCTTTGAAGACTAAGGTGCGCCAGACCCAAGCCGTGGTGTTTTCAATAACCTCATATGGATACGAAAACTGGACAGTGAATAAGGAAGACCATAGAGGAATTGATGCCTTTGACTTATGGTGTTGGAGGAGAATATTGAAAGTGCCACGGGCTGCCAAAAGAACCAATAGATCTGTTTTGGAAGACGTGCAGCCAGAGTGCTCCTTAGAGGTCAAGATGGCCAAACTTCATCTCTCATACTTCGGACATATTGTTAGGAGGGACCAGTCGCTGGAGAAGGATATCATGTTTGGTAAGGTGACGGGTCAGAGAAAAAGAGGAAGACCCCCAACGAAGTGGATTAGCCAAGTGACAGCATCGATGGACTCAAGTGTGGCAACAGTAGTGAGGTTGGCCCAGGATCGGGCAGTGTTTAGTTCTGCTGTGCATAAGGTCGCTATGGGTCGGTACTGACTCAATGGCACCTAACAACAACAACAACAACAACAACAACAATCCAAGTATTAGTGAGAATGTATTGAAACAAGAGCTCCCATAAAATGCAAATAACTGTTGTGGCAATGTAGGATACGCACAGGATTTCTAACGAAAAGGTTGATGATTCACATCTACCAGTTGCTCCTCAGAAACATTATACAGAGTCACTATGTGTTGGAATGGACTCAACTGCACTTAACAACAAGAAAAAGTCTTTAAATGAATATTCTACCACTTTGGAAAGCAATTTGTAAAGTTGAAGATATATGCAACTTTTGAGCCAGCAATTATCCTTCTAAGTATATGTTGTTGTTAAGTGCTGTCAAGTCGATTGTCAAGTGACCCTGTATAGGGTTTCAGATATACTATGAAGAAAATTTTACACATGTGTAAAGATAAACTGTCTAAGAATATTCATAGCAACATTGATTGCAATGATAAAATGACAAAAAAAGTCAATGTTCAAGGAAAATGTAAAAGGAATGTGTATCAACATAATGAACTTTCAAAATAAGGATGCTGATTTTTAACAAAGCAAGTGTCAAAAGATAATATCATGTATGATAGCATACCATATATAACTTTTGAAGACATGTAAAAATACTAGGTAGTGGATTATGAATTTGAATTTTAAAAATGTGTACGTGTGTGTAAAGAGCAGGAAGATGTGTATAGAATTATAAATATCTGAATAAAGAGAGTGAAAACGTTGAGGGAAGCAAAATCAAAACCAAACCCACTGCCACTGAGCCAGCTCTGGCTCACAGTAGCCCTGTATAGAGTTCTGGGACTGTAGATCTCTTAGGGAGCAGACAGCCTTACATTTCTCTCTTGGAATAGCTGGTGGATTTGATTCACCAACCCTGTGGTTAGCAGCCAAACATCTAACCCACACCACCATTGTTGTTGTTGTTGTTAAGTGCTGTGGAGTTGATTCTAACTCATATTGTCTCTGTATAGGGTTTCTGAGGAGTAGCTGATGGGTTTGAACCTCTGACCTTGCAGTTAGCTGTCCGGCTCTTACCCTAGAGTACCACACCAGGATTTCTAGGGCTCCTTAATTTGGGAGAAGGAACAACTTATACAAGTGCCTCCAGTTGTACTTATGGTAATTTGTTTGTTAAATCAGAAGTGGGGTGATTTGCAAAAATTTACTGCTTAAGCTGAATAGAGGATACAATTGTATTAATTATATTATTCTCTATATTTTGTCTCCTAGTTTAAAATGTTTAATAAGTTAAAATATTTCATTTGATCAATGAAGATGAAAAATAATGGTGTGGCGCTGTGGGTTAATGCGCCAGACTGCAAAGCTGTTTGAGCTGCAAGGTTGGTGGTTCAAGCTCACCAGCTGCTCCTTGGAAACCCTGTACAAGGTTGCTACGGGTCGGAATTGACTCTATGGCACTTGGCAACAACAACTTCATTTGGATGGGATAGTTCTCACTAAAACTACATTAAGATGCCTATTAATTATAAAAATAATATATCTGAAGGTCCCAGAGAATTGTGGACACCATCAGAACTAAAAAGAGTAAACTTCTAGTCAGGGAGAAACTTTCAAAAGCTGAGAACTTGCAATTACCCCTAAGAGAAGCTGCTAAATTCACAGCAAGGCTAGAAGTTGCAACTATAGACTAGGTGCAAAGGGTCATTGCTAAGAACAAAGAAGCAAGCTGAGATTTTTGCAACATGTGGCTGGAGTAACAAAAATAAGATTTGAGATGTCTTAGACTCATGCCCAGTTTCCAGTTCTGCTGAACAAAATTTGAGGGAAATTTTGGTCAAATCAGAGTGAGATTTCTTGCACACTGCAGTGCTTATTTAAAAAAAAAAAAAAAGCACTGTGGGTTAATGTGCTGGACTGCAAAAATTGTTTTGAGCTGCAAGGTTGCCAGTTCAAAGTCACCAGCCACTCCTCAGAAATCCTATATAGGGCTGCTATGAGTTGAAACTGACTTGACAAAACATGACACCAACAACAAAGATGAAGGGACATGTATGTTGTGAACAACAGATGAGAATTGAAAGTCCTTGTGGGAGTGATGAATTAACGTTTACGATCTCCCAAAACTCTTTTCCGCTAGGATTTGTTAAGTATCTGGGCATTATCTAGTCTGATAATCCAGATTTGACCCTTGAGTAAAGACTACTGCTGTGGCATAGCAGAGCTTTTGTCAGTGAAACAAGATTGGGGTGACAGGCCTCAAAGTAACATGGAACCTCCCCTTGGAAGTATTTACCTTAACCTGAAGCTGCATGAGGAAGAAGCAAACAACTTTCTTTGAAAAGACCATGTTGTTGTTGTTAAGTGCCGTTGAGTCGGTCCTAACTCATAGCTACCATCAGGTTTCCAAGGAGTAGCTGGTGAGTTTGAACTACCAACCTTGTTCAAATTGACTTTGAAGTGCAGTGCTTTAGCCCACAGAGCCACACCAGGATTCCTAGGAAATACCATAAACCTTTTTTTTTTTTTTTTTTAAAGGACCTGTTTTCAGTCTTTCATTGCTGAGGAGACCAAATATTTCAAAGAGAAGCCAGGAAGGTCATCTTCTGGTAACAAAGGCAAATCAGCCTTACAAAATGGCTGCCTTAACTTGCATAGAATAGCTCACTTCATGACCTTATTAATGTACTAGAATCCCCTCTCCTTCATTCTAGCTACCTGAAAGAAGAAAGAAGAAATGTTCCCTAGATGAAGAAGCCATGCTATGGAGTCTCTAAGTTGTTTTCTTTTATAAAAATTATTAGTAATAGGAATAAAGTCAGGAAATTGATCATGAAAATAAACAAACAATGGATGAGCCAAACATTGGCATTAGCAGGCATTCACTTGAAAATAAGTGTGATTAATTGTTGTTGTTGTTAAGTGCCATCAAGTCGGTTCTGACCAAAAGCGACCCTGTATAAGGTTTACAAGGAGCAGCTGGTGAGCTTGAGCCACCAACCTTGTGGTTCAAACTGACTTTACAGTCCAGGGCATTAACTCACAGAGCCACAATTTAGTTAGACTCAGGAAGATCCTGTTTAGGACTCCTGAGGAGCAGCTGGTAAGTTTGAACTGCTGATCTTGCAGTTCAAAACTACCTTGGGGTACAGTGCTTATCCTACTCTAAGTATGGTTAATATGTTCAAGATAATAGAGCAAAAGGTGAGGGAAAATGAAAAGATGAAAATCTTTAATTTAAAAAAGCACTCTATTAAATAAAATTGAATGCAAACTCTAGAAAAATTATATATGTATATATATATATATATTAAGAACTTAAATGTCTAGATTTAGCAACATAATTGTCACATCAGAAGACAAATAATAGAAGAGAACAGAAAATATACAAACGAAATAAAATGTCATGTAAAAACAGGAAAGGTAGTTGAACCTCAAACTAGATCCAACTACAGTAAAAGAGGTCGTGTCATTTGTTGGTGGTTTAACTACCTGGCTTCATTCAGATGTTGGGATCTGCAGATCATACTGCAACTACTTCTTATTAATTGAATATCTTATTAGCTGACATTTTATATTTAAGACAATTGTAAAAAAGCAAAAAAAAAAAAAAAAAACCCCAAAAAACACACAAAACGTTCTTTATTAACAATGTAAGTCTGGCTGTGACTAATGTCGAGGTGTGAGGCCAGAGTCATAATGATTGTGATAGTTGAGGTTATATGTGCTAACTTGACTGACACATGATTCTCGGTGGTTTAAAGTTATATAAAAACATATTTTGGCAGTTTTGTAATAATGTAGTCATCTTCCATTTTGTGACCTAATGTTGCCATCTTTCTTTTTTGAATGGTGCTGATTTTCATATAATGGCCTGGTCTTTCGAAGCTAGCCATGTTGATAAATGAGGAGTTGTTGTTAGGTGCCGTCCAGTCAGCTCTGACTCCTAGGGACTCTGTTCACAACAGAATGAAGTGTTGCCTTTTCAGAGTCGTCTCCACAATCACTGCTATGTTTATGCTATTGTGGCAGCCACTGTGCCAATCCATGTCATCGGGGGGTCATCTTTTTCATTGGCTCTCTACTTTACCACGCATGGTGTCCTTCTCCAGGGACTGAACCCTTCTGATAACATGTACAAAGTATTTGATAAGAATCTCTTTGTTGTCTCTTCTAAGAAGAATTCTGGTTTATTTCCAAAACAGATCTGTTTCTTCTTCTGGCAATCCCGAATTCGTATACTTCTCCAGCAGCATACATAAAGTTCACAAATTATTCTTTGATCATCCTTATTCATTGCTCAGCTTTTGCATGTATATGAGGCAATTGAAAGTACCATGACTTCAGTCAGGCACATCTTAGTGACATGTTTGCTCTTTAACTCTTTCAAGAGGTGTTTTGCAGCAGATTTTCCCCTCCCAACACATCATTTCATGTTTTGACTGCTGCTTCTATGGGTGTTGATTGTGTACCCAATAAAATGAAATCTGTAACTATTTCAGTCTTTGCTCCATTTATCATGTCCTGTTGTGCAGTCTTTGCTCTGCTTATGTGGAGGTGTAATCCACATTAAAGACTGTAGTTTTTGATCTTCATTAGTAAGTGCTTTATATCCTCTTTACTTTTAGTAATCAGTGTATCTGGCTGTCACTCAGAGGTTGCAGCACCATGGCCAAGGCCAGCTGATGCTAATGTATGACCTTGATAAGGACTTTGTGGCCCTGGTTAAAAGGGACACAGTGATGACGCAATAACTCAGCCCTGACCCTAAGTGGCGACCGTGACCTGCTAGGTTTTCAGCAAGGTCTATTCCCAGTCTACACTGTCACTGTCAACTATGAACAATGAGGCTTTGGTAATCTTGTCCTGAAGAGGACACGTTTTGTGCTCTATCTCCCTCTTGCCTCATGCCCTGAGCCACCTACGTGGTATCTTGAGTGTGATGGGACAACGAGCAATAACTGATTGCCATCTCCTGTGCTGGAGTACACAGGTCCCTGGCTCTACAGGAAGCCCAGCACCCAGTCCAACAAATTCATATCTACAACTCAATTCACTGTTGGATTGCTGCTGGGCAGCCAAAGTGAATAAGCTACGAAAGAGCTGCATTCTCAAGGAAATTGAGGGAAACAAGTCCAACTATTTCTTGATCCTCTTCTGATACTCCAGATGTGAGTTCTGGGTGCTATACATGCAGTCTGGGAAGACTGGGGAGCTGTGGACACTGTGGGGCTGTGATAGCTGGAGAACTGTGGTCTATGGGCCATCACACTCATCATGACCGTGGATATCTGCAAGTCTAAGTTAGACCATGAGTTCTTCACCCAGATTCCCACCAAGATAATATCTGTAAGTGCAGATGCCTTTACCTCCAGAGTCACCTCTCTGGCAGTGCAAACAGTACCCCCGAATAGCCTTGCCTTGATGCTGGGTGGTGTTGTTTCTGTTGTTAAGTGCCATCGAGTTGGTTCTGAGTCTAAGCTACCCTGTGTAGAATTCCCAAGGCTGTAAATCTTTATGAGTGAATAAATTCTTATCTTTCTCTTGCAGAACAGCTGATAGATTCATACTGCTGACCTTACAATTAGCAGCCCAACTTGTAACCTACTATGCTACCAGACTGCCTTAGAGTATTATTTTAGGGAAGAGTAAAATATAATTTTCTAAATTTTGCTAAATTGCTAGTATATTTGGTTTGCTATGGTTTGGAGCTTCACTCATAATAACCCTATATGACAGAGTAGAACTGATCCGTAGGATTTCTGAGGATATAAGGAGCTCTGGTAGCATAGTGGTTATGAATTGGGCTGTAAACTGCAAGGTCAGCAGTTTGAAACTACCAGCTGCTCTGCGGGAGAAAGATGAGGCTTTCTGCTCCCTTAAAGATTTACAGCCTCAGAAACCCTGTTCAGGGTTGCTATGGGTTGGAACCAACTCCACAGCACTTAACAGCAACAACAAAATCATGATAATAGCAAACCATCAGGTCTCTTCTGCAGAGTGAATGGTGGGTTAGCAGTGAAGCCCTTAGCCATTGTGCCACCAGAGCTCCTGAGTGTATGGGGAATTCTTTTACTTGATAGGCCTTGCCTGTATGGTAATCTAATTTTATTTTAATTCAGTGGTAAATAATCAAGCCACATAAAAGATTTATTGAAACTTAGAAGAAATAATATAATCAGAGTCCAAAAGTCTTTGGAAGCATCTGAAAGAGGTTACTTTAAGCAATAGAGATTGTAAGGTTTAAAAGTCTAAGGTTCCAAAGGGAAATAAAATGAATAACATGAAAGAAATAATAAACAACAACAAAAAAATGCACATATCTTGAAAATGTCTAAGAAAAGATAAATGGTTGTGAAACCAGTACTTTCTAATATGAGATGAGGCTTATCAACAGGGGGGATATAATTGCTAGAAGTGAGTATGTGCCCCATTGTTTAGCAATTTGCTTCTTAGATTTCTGTTGTTCTTGTTTTTCCCATGATACCTTAATGAGTTTTTTATACCTTAAATATGATTCTTGTTCCAGTGTACATAGGCTGGTATGTGCATTGAACACAAATGGTCCTGTAGACACCTTTTTCATTATCTCAAAAATTATGCTTCTGGGCTTCTAAGAATTTGCTCAAAGGAGGAAGAATAATAAATGTAAATGACTCTTAAGGTCCAAACAAATGTCACCTCTAGGGGGAATTTGGGATTCATTGATTTTTCTATCTTGAAAATAACTCCTTGTTCTTCCCACTGGGTGGAATGCCTGTGAATAGTTTAAAATTTGAAAATTCTGTACTGGAAAGAAGTCGCTTCATGTAGTCGTTTGAGTTCACCTTTTTTTGGAAAATGTTTGAATTATAGCACTTTAAGTGTGAAGCAGGTTAAATGTAAATGGAATCAATAATCAAGGAAGGAGCAAAAGAGCAAACTTGCTTGGTGGCATCAGACAAGGTTGAATCTAATAACTCTTTTTTTTTGCAAACATGCTATGAGTTATTTCTTCTGTTGAAACTCAAATTTTAGGTGGACTTTTAATCTAAAGCAAAGGTGACACAATCAATGTCAAAACTATTCAATTTGGATGTTTATTTTTAAAGTTTGGTGATCTGAAATAATTAGGGAATGTCTTCTGTTAAAAACATCAGAAAAACTGTCAAAGTAGATTAAACACACATGGATTTATTTTGAGCATTATGGGCCTGCCATGATGGCTCAGCAGTGCTACCAAGGAACCAGATTGCTGCTTATTACTTGCTCTAGTGTTGTTGTTTTTAAAAGAAAAGAAAAAAAATTCCAACTAGCATGCTGATTTACACCTGGAAATATCTCCAAAGGAGACTTGTCATCATGTTTACCTCTGCAGAACCCCAATTTCAACTTCATTGCAGGGTGTTTTATTAGTCAGGGGAGACAAGTGAGAAAATTTTCTAGATTATGAGCACGTGGTCAACATTTTGTCACTCATCAATATGATTGAAAGATGACTTCTGTGTCTTCCGGTTTCAGTTCTGTAATTGAGAAGGGGGAAGATGGAAGAAATGGAAGTCAAAGGACAAAAAAGGGTTGTTGTTAACTCAGCTGAGACGCAGAGTGACCCATGTACTCATGAATACAACAGAATGAAACATTGCCCAGTCCTTGCATCATCCTCACAGTAGTAGATGTACTTGAGTCCATTGTTGCCGCCACTTTCCCAATCCACTCAACTATTTTTCACTTTACTAAGCACAGTGTCTTTTCCTCAGAACCGGTCCCTCCTGTTAACATGTCCAAAGTAAGCAAAACAAAGTCTCACTATCCTCACTTTTAAGGAACATTCTGGCTGTTCCCTCCAAGACAACTGTTTCATTCTTCCAGCAGTCCATGTTGTCGTTAGGTGCCATTGAGTCAGTTCCAACTCACAGTGACAGAATGAAACACTGCCATCCTGTGCTATATTCACAATTGTTGTTTGAACCCATTGCTGCTGCCACTGTGCCGCAATTCCATCTCATTGGACATCTTCCTCTTTTTCACTGACCCTACATTTTACCACTCGTCTGTCTGTCGTGCTATGGTGGCTTGAGTTGCTGTGATTCTGAGGGCTATGCCACCGGTATATTTAATAACCGGCAGGGTCACCCA
>NW_006408617.1:8457292-8459002 GCF_000296735.1 Chrysochloris asiatica
GGATCGGCCAGGTGACATCATTGATGGCATCAAGTGTGGCAGCGGTAGTGAGGTTGGCCCAGGATCGGACATTGTTTCGTTCTGGTGTGCATGGGGTCCCTATGAGTCGGTTCTGACTCAATGGCACCTGACAACAACAACAGCAACATTTTACCAAGCATGATGTCCTTCTACAAGGACTGGTCCCTCCTGACAACATGGACAAAATATGGGAGATGAAGTCTCACCATCTTGCATCTAAGGGGCATTGTGACTGTCTATCTTCCAAAGCAGATTAGTTTGTTCTTCTGGCAGTCCATAGTATATTCAATATTCTTTGGGAACACCATAATTCAACTCTGTCAATGCTTCTTCAGTCTTTTTCATTGTCCAATTTTGGCATGCATATGAAGTAATTGAAAATACTATGGCTTGGGTCAGGTGCACCTTAGTCCTCAAAGTGACATCATTGTTTTTGAAGATTTTAACTAAGTCTTTTACAGCAGATTTATCCACTGCAGCATATCATCTAATCTCTTGACTATTGTGTTAATTATTAATCCAAGTAAAGCAAAACCCTAGACAACTTCAGTCTTTTCACCGTTTATCATGATATTGCTTGCTGTATCTTAATTTTCTTTATGTTGAGGTATAATCCATACTGGAGGTACAGGTCTTTGGTCCTCATTAGTAAGTGCTTCAAGTTATCTTCACTTTCATCAAAGCAAAGTTATATAATTTACGTATTATAGATTGTTAATGCATCTTTCTCCAATCTTGATGTTTGTTCTGTTTCATATAGTACAGCTGCTTGGATTATTTAAATAAATATTCTAAAAGTGCGTCTTCCCCCAACACATACTTTGTTATTCCTACTTACATATCATTGGTCAAAGCTGGATCACCTTTCCAAATCTGGCTTCCAAAGTTGAAGAAGACAAGGAAGCAAGGAGTAAAGGATAACTCTGTGTGTCTAGTTTACAATATCTGTCTCAGTTATTTCCATCTCTGTTTTATTTTTTAAAGCCATAACAAAAACATAGCATCAAATTGAAGTTGAAGAGTATGATGAATCAATAACAATGTAATAAGTAGAAAACGTGATTTGAGAAGGTACAATCAAAATAAAACAAGGATCTAACTCACAAAAATAAGATGTGCTTTCAAGTCAGTTTATTGTCTACTCACTGCTAAAACAAACCTACCTTTGTTTCTAAAAGTGAAGATAAAGGACAAGAGAAACAGCATAGTTGAGGAAATATTTTTTATCATTGAAATGCATTTAGCATCTTGTTGTGCTATATTTTATTTTGGTCATGTGCTCCTAATCAACATCTTTTTTTCTCCCTCCTCATTATGTTAATCAAACACTCTGAAATTAAATTAAGCTTGGAGCTTTGGGGAAATGAATGCAATGACAACTGACAAACTTGCCTTAGGAATGATTGTCTAGGTACACAGCACCATGCTAAGAGGGAAACGCCAATTTACAATACTCATGGATATGATAATAAATGGTCTTTTCTTTTTTGGTTTTCATTGTGAATTGAATGTAGGTTTACAGAGCAGATAATCAGTTTTACAGTCAACAAATTATACATTTCATTTTATCTCATGATTGCCTTCTTCTCAATGTAAAATCATTTATCCCACTTTTCCTCTTTGTTTCTTATTTTCACTCCTCCTCCTTTAACACCATTCTATGATGTTGCCTTCCTCACTTTATACCTG